>NW_017617301.1:1725000-2013549 GCF_001879475.1 Ipomoea nil
ATTTTCTCTATTCAAGTTACATAGTCCAGAATACACCAATACTAACCGAAATATACACTACATTCACGTTGATAATCCCGAGACAACACAATATTAGATGTCATAGTCAGGATGGAACCAAAAACACACTAATATTATGTCAAGACACACCGATCATCCAAATAAAACACACAACAATGTTAATTGCTCTATTCCTTTTACATAATACAAAATACACTACTAATAAAGGAAATATCAAATACTGTCATGTTGAAGTCGGTTTTTGTGTCTAGAGTTTGAGTGCATACCATTCGGCGCTGGCTGTTTGCTCTTCGTCACTAGTTGTTTGCCCATGTTCACCATTTTTTTGGGGTATCGTAGTCGAACTGATCTGCGGTGTAGGGTTTCTGCTTCCTATCGCAAACGTAGTGGTGTGTTTTGACAATAGCTCCCTGTTTTTGTGCTGAGGTGATCATCGATCGTCGATCGTCGTCTTCGCGTAGGCTTCGTCGTCGTTGGGAGGAGTGAAACTGCTCTCGTGCTTTGGGATTGTGAATAAGCGAATGGACCGGTGTAGCTTGTAGAAGGAGGAAAGTGTAACACCCCCCAAAACATGCTATATAAAAAGCCTTAACACATGCAGATATCATAACAAAACACTAGCACAGCGGAAGATAAAAAGGTAACTGGATAACATAAATCCAAAACATGGGGTGTTATGCCACATTTACCAACAACGATAAACGCTACGGCCAAATCTGCATGGTATACAACTATCCCAAAACTCATAAGTCTAAAACTAAATCGGCTCACAGGCCGTAAAACCAACGAAAGGTGCTATACTATCGGGCACTAGACTCCGTTCTCGTCTAGACATCACCTGTAAGAACACAAATAAACATGGGACGACGCCCGGTCAGCGAATAATGCTGGTAACCCACCAATACATGTGAAATAACATACATAAGTAAGGTATAAGCTGTAAAACCATTTTTGAAACGGAATACATATATATAGGCGCAAAATCGAGAGTAATAGTCAACATAAGACTCAACACCCTCAACAATCAACGCGTGATCACATCCCAAGACCACAAAAACAACACGACTCACAAAAGAGTCAAGGCATGATCTATCATCAATCAATAGATCAAAACCCGACAAGCACAACGCAAATGAATAAGACACACCCAACGGCAACACATGCTAAGACAACACATGTCACAAGAGTAGAACTCACAACACTGGCTACAATAGCCCTCGTGACATCACCCATCACGAGTTGGTATGCCTGCCTTATGCCCGGTTCCAACCTTATGGCTACCCCGAACCTTGTATCTTCTTTCCAACCATTACCTCCAGGACCCCTGTATTTCTTAGTCTAACTTTTTCCCTCCTGGGATCGTCGTCCCCCACCAACAACCACCAACGAGACCACCAATTACATAGTACACGAGGGTACCGTACACACACACGGCGACACACACTTTCCCAGGAAATACATGAACCTGACACACAGGTCACAACTCCATAATCACATCACGGCCACCACGAGGACCGCTGCAATACCTTGGTGACTAGTGTCCCATACCACTAATCGTGCAATCCAGGTAAAGCCACACACACAACACCTCAACAGGAATCAACCAACGGATCACAACGAAGGTATGAAACATACTCAATCAAGGAATGGGTCACAGCCCAACAACAACAACGATGAATAACACAAGTTATCATCAACCAATCGGAAGGTACAAACAACACACACGCGAGCATATAAACACCAAGCTAGCATGCTTATCAAACGGGTAAACCAAACGTAGTTCCGAAGAACACACAAGACTCATCACGGTTGAACGAAACACAATGTTGAACACTTAGCACAATTCAAGACACCAAAGACCTACATGGATACCTACCACATAGTTCTAGATATACGAAACATCAAGAAGACACTCAAATAGTTCCACAAAAGAACATTGGGAAGTCAAAAGACCAAACACCGAGTCAAAAGAATCACCGGGAACAAATCCCCCAACAACACCAACATGTACCCCCCGGGTGGACCCACGGGTAGGCCCCTACCCGTGGTCCTGCCCGCGGGTACCAACACCCACAAGCCACGTTCCCACGGGTGGGGCGGCGGGTAGGGCTCTGCCCGTCGTTCCGCCCGCGGGTACGTCCCTGTGTCCAAAATAATCCCTTCGGGAATTTTCAACTCCATGCTCAAATTCAAGTCCAAAACATGCCAAATCTCACCCAATACAACAAAATAACTTGAATCAACAGAAATTCCAAGCAATGACACGAATGAAACCTAAACACAAGCTCTAGATATGCATTTTAACAAGACAAATGCATAAACTCTCACATTTCATAGCAAAACACAAGTAGAATCCAAGAAATCACATATACGTAAGCAAAGTAGATTTTTTAGAGCATGAGTGACCTCTTGTAGACTAAAATATTTCACTTTACACCTCAACAAGCTCCTCACAAGGCTTACTTTCCAAACCCACTTCAAGAACAAACCAAAAGATGATAAAGATCCTACCTTTAAGAAAAAGACACCTAAGATGGAACCAAAAACACAAGATGGACTTAGATCTTACCCTCCTAGATGCCCAAATAGGTGAAAGGTTGAATCTTGGAAGCAACTCTTGAAGTCTTGGCAAGGTCTCAACTTGGCTTGGAGGAAAAGCTACTCACCTTTTTAGAGAGAAGGTAGAGCTAATATTTTAGAAAGTGTAAGGGCTAGAATGAAGATGTCTACTCGGTTAGGTTACAATACTAACACTAGCTGAAATGTCAAAAATGCCCTTACTAACATTAGAAAGTGTAAGGAACAAGGGAACTCCCTTCAAAGCTCAAGGTAAACTTGACTTCAAAGTTGACTAGTCAAATACTAGTCCTCAAGTATTAAATTTCAGGATTTTTAGAATTGATTCCTCAATTGAAATAGGATTAATTACTCAATTAATCCATTTATTAAATTTGGATTTTTGGGGTGTCACATCCTCTCCCGCTTCAAAGAAGCTTCGTCCCCGAACCTTGGGTACGACAAATTAGAAACAAACGGTGATAGGAAACAACATTGTGACAAGAGGTTCAAGAACGAATCCTTTTGGTCAAAACTCAAAAGATTTTACAAGAATTCCAAACAAGAAAGAAGGCATAACAATTCTTGGATTGGCAAGAGTTTAACAAATGAATGGATTGAGCATCACGAACTGTAGTCTTAACACCAACCTCAACTTCTATCCAAACACTAAGGACCAGACAACCAACACCAAACACCCACTACTACAACTAAGCTAACTAAGCCACAAGGCAACAAGCAAAACAAGCACAAAAGCAACAACAAGCGACCAACAACGGCAACAACGGCTAGGGAGATACAACTACTAGGAAAAAGGCGAACAAGATAGCCACAGCTTCTAGAAAGACTCACTCTCCGACTCTTCGGACTCTTCCTCGTCTTCTCCTCTACGACTCGAGCTGGCTTCGATCTGGTCTAGCCTGTGGTGCACAGCGACGAACTGCGTCTTCATGTAGGCAAAGCCCTTCTCGATCATGCGGTTCTGCTGACGAAGCAAAGCAACAACACGCTCTTCGTGCGACATGGAGTCGTGCTCCCTCTTGGTGCGAGCTTCTCTTCTTCGTCGGTTCTCTTCGCTCTCCGAGTCACTTTCTTCAGCTGCAACGACTTCTGGTGCTCCCACCTCATCTTCACGGTCGGCTTCATCTTCGGCTTCCTCATCACCTCCCAAGCTCTGAACCGCAAGGCTCAAATTTCCGGCATGGATTCCAAGCTCAGCTGCCAACTCTGCCCTTTCTTCGGGTGCTTTCCTTGCCACTTCCTCCAGCGTGATGTACTCACCATCAACCATCTGAAACAGATTAGAACTCCGAAGGTTGGTGGCATCCAACACTAGCTTTCCCACAGCCTTCGGAAGGCAACCATCCACACTGACACCCTTCCTAACCAAGATCTAACTCAACACCATCCCGTAAGGAAAACTCTTCCAATTGTGATCCCGGCAAAACACCATGTGTTGCAACATCAAAGAAGGCAAGTTGAACTTAACCAAATTTTTGAGACGGAAGGCAAAAGTGCACTCCAACTTACCCAACAACTTGCTCTTGTTGTTGTTAGGCAACAAACAGTTTGACACCAACATGACCAAAATCCTTTGCTCTGCAGTCAACCACTTCTTCTTTGGCCTAGAGGCTTGAGTGAAACCACTCGTATGGCCTAACAAATAGCTCAAGTAGTCCCGGTACCCCATGGTATCCGTACTAATCCAAGAACGACTACTATACTGAGGCCACTTTGGTAGCAGTCAAACTCAAAAGTTGAGCCAGCCTCTTCTCAGAAAGCACAATCTTCACACCTCTCACCTTAGAGGTGATCTCAAGCTTCTCACCCTCTTTTGTCACAACCATGCGACGATAAAACTCTTTAACCAGGCTCGGGTAAGTCTCGGCCCTTATAGCGAGAAACCCATCCAACAAACCCTGAAATATAAGCATATCCAACAAGGAATTGGAAAAAGATTCCAGATCAAAAGCTTTACCTTCAAGAACAAGGTAGTGGTCATCTAGCCATTCCGCTTTCCTAGCCAAACTTGATCTTTTAGGCATGGTAGGAGATGACCCAAAGCTCAACAAAAAAGGTGCCCAAAACACTACCTCTTCTTTCTCCTCACTCTCGATGCCCCTCTCTCTCTCCCGAGCTCTCTCTCTCTCTCTCTCTCTCGCTGCTCTCTCGCGGCGATAGCAGGTTGGCGGTGGCACGACGGTTCCAGGCTATGTCGACGGCGTGGCGGTGGCTCGGCGACGGTGGGCGACGGGTTGGTGGTGGTGGCGGTGAAGCTACGGGTTGGGGGTGGGGTTTAGGTGATCTCACGAGTAAGGAAGAGAAGATGAAGAGAAAAGGAATTTTAGGGATTTGGGAGAAATTGGGGAAAAAGATGATTTAATTTGGGAGTTTTGGGTAAAGTGGGAATTTATGGTTTAGATGGAATTAAAATTGAATGGGTTTCAAGAAAGACAATTAGCTTAAGTGGTTTAGAGGTTGGGTTGACAAAAGATAAGCCCGAGTTCAAAATTCAAGGGTTATAATTAAACATTAGGTTTGATTTTTAAGCTACACAAGAAGGAATTTTGGCATGAATTTTGCTATTTCCACTTTCAAAGAATACTTGGAAAATTTAGGGAGTTCACAAAGGAATTGTTGTAAGAACAACCAAGTATAAGGATTGTAGAATTGACCCAAGCACAAAACATTCCAAAGATGGATAACTAACTTCACAACGAGACTTATGTGTCAAAACTAAGGTAGTCACTTAGCTCCAAAAGAATCACTACCAAAGAAAAGCATGCCAAAGATTGCCAAGTAACTCAAATAGACAACTATGAAACATAAGATAACACTAAAGGCAACAAAGAACACAATGATCGCGGAAAACAAGGATTGGCTAGAGGAAATGGTTACGTGCCAACTCCTCTTCCACCAAGCCCTCCGACTCAGCCTGCGAACGCGCCATCACGAAGACCCTCCCAGGTGGCCTACCTCCAACCGCTCCACGACCCGAACTACCTCCCGATGCTCCTCCGGCTCCCGGGGTGGCGGAAATGCTCTCTGACCGGCTAGCTGGGGATACTCCGCGACTTTGTGACCACGATCCCCGCATCGGAAACACCTAAACGCCTGGCCATGACAATCTTGGCCCGCGTGCACCTTCCCGCACCTACGGCAAACAACCGTCTTAGCTTGATCCCGATGCTCCACTCTGATAGGTCCTTGAGAAGAAGAAGACACGCTCTTGGCCTGGAAACTCGGTCTTGGCTTCTTAAAGGTAGAAGAACCTCCGCCCTCAGTCCTCTTCCTAGCTTGCTCGTACGATCCTCTCTGAAGATGCTGCACGCGATACAGATCAACGGCACACACGTAAGCGTCCTTAAGAGAACTCGGCCTACTCACAGTCAAAGCTTTTCGCGCCTCATAGTTTAGAGCGGCCACGAATTTCTCGACTTTAGCGAGCTCTGTAGGCACGAGCATCCTCGCAAAACGTGCCAACTCCAAGAACTTCTTGTGGTATTCAACCAAAAATATGGATCCTTGCTGCAGGTGGAGAAACTCTTCATACATGGCGGCGCACACATGTGCAGGGCAGAACCTCTCGCACATTTTGTCTTTTAGCGCAGTCCAGTCGAACTCTGGTTCTTCAAGGAAAGCTGGGCCTTCATGGATCCACCACAAATCCTCTTCATGGCAAAAGTAAAACACTGCCAACTCCACTCTTCTCTCTTCGGGGCAGCCCATAACGGTGAAGATCTTGTCGAACACCCTTAGCCACTCTTCCAAGACTACCGGGTCTTCCTCGCCGGCGAAGGTTGGCGGCCAATGTCCCGACACCAAACGACCTACATCACGGTGCCCAGCAGGGGGAGGAGGCGGCACAGCGTGATTGTTGTTCAACAAAGCCTCACTGAGCGTCTGCATTGTCTGTGTCAGCTGGTGGAGATTCTGAGCGAGCTGCTCGTTGGTCGGGGTCTCCGGGGTGCGTGCTCGAGGATGAGGAGGCATCACAAACTTCTGCTATAACAACACGGTTACCAAAAGATAACAAACAAGCAAAGAACAGAAAGCAACACACAGCTCACCGCGCAACCTAGAGTCCTAAGCCTAACACTTAGCTTCTTAAGGTCGCTTCCTAGGTTCAAACCTAGGCTTTGATACCAACTGTAACACCCCCCAAAACATGCTATATAAAAAGCCTTAACACATGTAGATATCATAACAAAACACTAGCACAGCGGAAGACAAAAAGGTAACTGGATAACATAAATCCAAAACATGGGGTGTTATGCCACGTTTACCAAAAACGATAAACGCTACGGCCAAATCTGCATGGTATACAACTATCCCAAAACTCATAAGTCTAAAACTAAATCGGCTCACAGGCTGTAAAACCAACGAAAGGTGTTATACTATCGGGCACTAGACTCTGCTCTCGTCTAGACATCACCTTTAAGAACACAAATAAACATGGGACGACGCCCGGTCAGCGAATAATGTTGGTAACCCACAAATACATGTGAAATAACATACATAAGGAAGGTATAAGCTGTAAAACCATTTTCGAAACGGAATACATATATATAAGCGCAAAACCGAGAGTAATAGTCAACACAAGAGTCAACACCCTCAACAATCAACGCGGGATCACATCCCAAGACCACAAGAACAACACGACTCACAAAAGAGTCAAGGCATGATCTATCATCACTCAATAGATCAAAACCCGATAAGCACAACGCAAATGAATAAGACACACCCAACGGCAACACATGCCAAAGCAACACATGCCTTTGTGACTACACACGTCACAAGAGTAGAACTCACTAAACTAGCTACAATAGCCCTCGTGACATCACCCATCACGAGTTGGTATGCCTGCCTTATGCCCGGTTCCAACCTTATGGCTACCCCCAACCTTGTATCTTCTTTCCAACCATTACCTCCAGGACCCCTGTACTTCTTATTCCAACCTTTTCCCTCCTGGGACCGTCGTTCCCAACCAACGACCACCAACGAGACCACCAATTTCATAGTATACGAGGGTACCGTACACACACACGGCGACACATGCCTTCCCAAGAAATACGTGAACCTGACACACAGGTCACAACTACATAATCACGTTACGGCCACCACGAGGACCGCTGCAATACCTTGGTAACTAGTGTCCTAAACCACTAATCGAGCAATCCAGGTAAAGCCACACACACCACACCTCAACAGGAATCAACCAACATATCACAACGAAGGTATGAAACATATTCAATCAAGGAATGGGTCACAGCCCAACAACAACAATGATGAATAACACAAGTTATCATCAATCAATCGGAAGATACAAACAACACACACGCTAGCATATAAACACCAATCTAGCATGCTTATCAAACGGATAAACCAAACGTAGTTCCGAAGAACAGAAAAGACTCATCACGGTTCAACGAAACACAATGTTGAACACTTAGCACGATTCAAGACACCAAAGACCTACATGGATACCTACCACATAGTTCTAGACATAAGAAACATCAAGAAGACACTCAAATAGTTCCACAAAAGAACATCGGGAAGTCAAAAGAATCACAGGGAACAAATCCCCCAACAACACCAACATGTACCCCGTGGGTGGACCCACGGGTAGGCCCCTACCCGTGGTCCTGCCCGCGGGTACCAACACCCACAAGCCACGTTCTCGCGGGTGGGGCGGCGGGTAGGGCTCTGCCCGTCGTTCCGCCCGCGGGTACGTCCCTGTGTCTAAAATAATCCCTTCGGGGATTTTCAACTCCAAGCTCAAATTCAAGTCCAAAACATGCCAAATCTCACCCAATACAACAATATGACTTGAATCAAAGGAAATGCCAAGCAATGGCACAAATGAACCCTAAACACAAGCTCTAGATATGCATTTTCACAAGACAAATGCATAAACACTCACATTTCATAGCAAAACACAAGTAGAATCCAAGAAATCACATATACGTAAGAAAAGTAGATTTTTTAGAGCATGGGTTACCTCTTGTAGACTAAAAGACTTCACTTTACACCTCAACAAGCTCCTCACAAGGCTTACTTTCCAAACCCACTTCAAGAACAAACCAAAAGATGATAAAGATCCTACCTTTAAGAAAAAGACACCCAAGATGGAACCAAAAACACAAGATGGACTTAGATCTTACCCTCCTAGATGCCCAAATAGGTGAGAGGTTGAAGCTTGGAAGCAACTCTTGAAGTCTTGGCAATGTCTCAACTTGGCTTGGAGGAAAAGCTACTCACCTTTTTAGAGAGAAGGTAGAGCTAATATTTTAGAAAGTGTAAGGGATAGAATGAAGATGTCTACTAGGTTAGGTTACAATACTAACACTAGGTGAAAGGTTAAGAATGCCCTTACTAACATTAGAAAGTGTAAGGAACAAGGGAACTTCCTTCAAAGCTCAATGTACAACTTGACTTCAAAGTTGACTAGTCAAATACTAGTCCTCAAGTATTAAATTTCAGGATTTTATGAATTGACTCCTCAATTGAAATAGGATTAATTACTCAATTAATCCATTTATTGAATTTGGATTTTTGGGGTGTCACAGAAAGTCTCAGTTTTGAATTAAAATTATTGGACAACTTTGCCCCTTCCGTCGCGGTTATGTCGAATTCAAGTGTGCAAATGAAGAATCGGTATGGTCCGTTGATGTGCTTTAATCCAATGGCCCTTATATGATTGCACTGCCGCACCTAGTGTTATAGCCGCATAGGATCTCTGCTCTATATATATATATATATATATATATATATATATATATATATATATATATATATATATATATATATATATATATATATATGTACATATGTATATATATATATATATATATATATATATATATATATATGTATAGAAAAACGCTCATATATGGTCATGTCATTAGGTGTGGTCGTGTGGTCGTATCTGTGTCGTTGAATCAGTTTAATCTAAAGGCAGTGGTAATTCTGAGGATTTTCGCGCGTTTTAATAAGTGGGGGTGTTATGGTAATTACAGTGACCATTTATAGCGGGCGGGTTCCAGAATACACCAACAGTGTTGACAACATACACCAATAGTGTAATAAAACACACCACAGTGAAACACACCAATGGTGTATTCCCGTGTTATGGTAATTATAGTGGCCATTTATAGCGGTCGGGTTCCAGAATGCACCAACAGTGTTGACAACATGCACCAATAGTGTAATAAAACACACAACAATGTGATTTTCCCTATTCCGGTGTTTTATGACAAGTTTACCCTTACAGTTCGCTGGGTAGGAGAATGTGCGCGAAAATACTGGAAAAATCTTGATTAATATGATTCATTAGATCTATCTAATCTAATGGTCTATAATTGACCATATGACCACACCTAACAACATGGCCACATATGATCACTCCTCTATATGTATATATATATACATATATATATATATATATATGTATATATATCTACATATATATATATATATATATATATATATGTATATGTATATATATTCTCGCGTTCCGGTGCAAACCTGTGCGCTCAAAAAAGAACTGCGAATAATCCAGCATGCGCCACGTGTCTAGATCTAGGTACACCTATAGTTATAACTAGGTGCACCTGTAGTTATACCAGAAAACAAGTGGGAATAAAATTTGTTTTTTTTTTTTTTGTTTTATATGTGGATGATATTCTACTTACAACAAATGATAAGGGAATGCTGCACGAGGTTAAGCAATTCCTTTCTAAAAACTTTGATATGAAAGCTAAGATATGGGCGATGCATCATATGTCATTGGCATAAAGATCCATAGGGATAGAACCCTTGGTATTTTGGGCCTATCGCAGGAAACCTATATCAACAAAGTTTTAGAAAGATTTCCGATGAAGGATTGATCCAAGTTTAGTTCCTATAGGGAGAGGAGATAAATTCAATTTGGACCAATGTCCAAAGAATAATTTTGAAAGAAAATCCATTAAGAATATTCCTTATGCTTCCGTTGTCGGATACCTCGGGTATGTTCAAGTCTATACTAGGTCGGACAACGCCTTTGCTATTGGAATGCTGATACGATATAAAAGTGATCCGGGTTTAGACCACTGGATAGTCGTAAAGAAGGTTTTAAAGTGTCTCAAAGGTACCAATGATTATAAGCTTGTGTTCAAGCAGACAGACATTTTGGACATTGTTTTATATTCTGATTCGGACTTTGCCGGTTTTGTTGATTCTCAGAAATCAACTTTGGGGAACATTTTTATCATGACCAGTGGAGCTATTTAATGGAGAAGTGTTAAACAAACCCTTCTCACCACTTCAACCATGGAAGCAAAGTTCGTTTCATGTTTTGAGGCTACATCTTAAGGTGTATGGCTTAAGAATTTCATTTCGGGGCTTAGAGTTATGGACTCTATTTCTAAACTGTTAAAGGTTTATTGTGACAACTCAGCTGCAATCTTCCTGGCTAAGAACAACAAAAGTGGGAGTTGAAGAAAGCATATCAACACTAAGTACTTGGCCATCAGGGAGCGTGTCAAAGATAAGAAAGTCGTCATTGAGCATATAAGCACTGAGTTGATGATTGTTAATCCCTTAACTAAAGGCATGCCACCATTCAAGTTTAGGGATTTTGTTGAGAAAATGGGACTTGCGCCCCCTTTGTAAAATTTGTATACATACAGTTATTTTATGAAATTTGATGTGAGCCAAATTGTGCATATTTCTTGTATTAATTTGATCATGTTTGTTGGGTTCAATTCCGTAAAGATAGAAATTTAATTGCATATTCATTTGTTTTATCATTTAGATATGATTCACATTTGTTTTGAATGATTTATGGTGTTTATTAGTGTTTTTTGAACCATTGTAGGATAATTCTATATTTCTATAAACAAGGAAAGTTTTAGGATAAATTTGGAGTCAAAGTGGATCAAAGAGCATGCTCTGAGCAAGTTTGACGCGTCAAGCCTCTGAAAATTTCAGTACGCGTCCGGAATGGAGAATCGAAGGCTCGACGCTCCGAATGTCACTGTGTGCAAAATTAAGGCGCTGTGCGCCGAGAAAAAAAATATTAAAAAAATAAAAGAAAAAGGCAAAGCTTCCAAAATTTAGGCGGCAGCAACGTTCCCAAATCAACAAATGAATGCAACATATTTCCAAACTCAAAGGCGCAGATTTCAAGGGGCAATAATTGCCAAATCATTAGTCGGCAATTTCCTAAAAATTAAATAAGAAGAATTTCAATTTAACTCTTGTTTGACCCCGCTATAAAATCTGGCCTTGGTTCACTTCTAGAAGATTCATGTAGTGTTTTGGAGACGAGAAAGAAGAGAATTGAGAGTTGCGAGTGATCTTGGGAAGCAAGAAGAAAGCTAAGGAGATTTGGGAGAATCGTTTGATTCAATTCTTGTACTTTTTTATATTACTTGTAAACTCTTAATTATTATTATGTATTGCATCTTAGCCATGTGTGGCTAAGTTTTCTTAAGGATTCTTGGGTCATAGTATTTATGAACCTATGCGCCTAGTTCTTTAATGCTTCAATATATTATTATTTGGGTTTAATACTTGTGTTGCAATTGTGATTTATAATGTTGATGCTTGTAATTAGTGGCAAATAGTTACATGCTCGCACATGCTATCTTTGTGTCACAACGGGAGTTGGGCATAATTTAGGGCACACATAATTGCACCTAACCGTTGCACCTTGGGAGAGGGTAATTTTGTTAGGGAGTTCAATTCTTGATTATTGCACATCGGGGGATGGTAGTAGTTAGGAATTTGTTATGATGCATGATTCTATTTTATTGGGTTTTATATCTCGAGAGTGGATATTCACTAGTGTTAGGGACTACGGGAGTAGCTCTATACAACATTGCATCCTCACACTTTTGAAACCCATATTTTAATATTGTTCTTAGGATTGGCACTAGGTGATTAAATACTTGAATCCCAGGGATCTAGTTCTTTCTCAACTATCTTCACAACCCTGCACACTTTTTTTTTTTTTTATTTAGTTTTACAATTAATCAACCATCATGTCTTTCATAAGAATAAATTAGTAGCTAGTGCTTAATACGCACTACTTCTCTGTGGATCGATAACTCGTTACTCTGAGTAATTATTTCTTTAAAAATATACTACAATCAAAATTCTTAAACCATTCAGATATTTTCTCGTTATTATATTCTGCACATATTATTGAGAAAATATATATCTTTTGGACCTGGAATAAGCATAAGGTTTATCCATTAAGCTTTTGGCTACCACATAATTAAGTACTTAGGGAACAAGATACATTGTGATTATAGTAGATACTAATCGTATTAAGAGGACCTATGTAACACCCTTGTTTTCTAAAACTAGAGCCTAGATAGATAACAAGCTTACAAAGCGGAATAAACACTACCAGCATGTTTGGTTCGTTGAATAGGTCGGGAATGGAATACCATTCTCGGGAATAGACCTATTCTATTGTTTGGTTTGTCTTTTCATGGCTGGGAATAGCATTTCCGGGAATGAGCTAGTCCCTTTGCAGAGGGAATAGCCATTCCTAGAGAATGACCCCCTCCCCCCTCTAGTATTAGCTATTCCCAAGTATTTGGGAATACCTTTTGTACTCTAATACCAAAAATACCCTTTTTGTATTATATATATATATATATGTATATATATATATATATATATATATATATATATATATATATATATATATATATATATATATATATATATATAGGGTTGAGTTCAAATGAGGACAACAATATATAGAGGACTGTGAGGACAAATAATGGGCACACAACAAATTTATACCAGGCACACAACTTAATACATAATGGCACACAAGAATAAATGTAACATCAGGTTTCGAACACAGGCTCTATAAATTAACAAATCTAGCACGCGACATGCAAACTGTGGCACACGAGTACTTTCGGCCATGCACACGACATACCGGCTAATGGCACACACTACATCTGTCCTCACAGTCCTTTATAATATACTTGTTCTCATTTGAATACACACATATATATATATATATTATAAAGGACTGTGAGGACAGATGTAGTGTGTGCCATTAGCCGGTATGTCGTGTGCATGGCCGAAAGTACTCGTGTGCCACAGTTTGCATGTCGCGTGCTAGATTTGTTAATTTATAGAGCCTGTGTTCGAAACCTGATGTTACATTTATTCTTGTGTGCCATTATGTATTAAGTTGTGTGCCTGGTATAAATTTGTTGTGTGCCCATTATTTGTCCTCACAGTCCTCTATATATTGTTGTCCTCATTTGAACTCAACCCTATATATATATATATATATATATATATATATATATATATATATATATATATATATATATATATATATATATATATATATATATATATATCGCCACCGCCACTGCTACTAGCACCACCGCCATCGCTGCCGCCGCCACCACCACCACCACCGCTGCCACCAACACCACCACATATTTTTATAAGGGTATTTACGTCTTTTAAAACATATATCATTTCTATTCCTTAAACCAACCAAACACTGTAATATAATTACTAAAGTCTATTCCTTGCGCGAACCAAACAATAGAATACAATTCTTATTCTATTCGTTGCCTATTCCATTCCTTATGGAATAACATTCCTATTACCTTAAAATTCATTCCATGAACTAAGCGTGTTGTAAACGGGAAATGCTACTGTCGTAGCCACCCATTCTTGGATGACTATCAGGCTAAACTGTGACACCCCGTAAATCCAAACTCTAGTTAAGGATTAATTAGAGAATTAATCATAGTCTTATTGTTAATTTATTCCTAAAATCTTGAAAATTCAATAGCCGAAGGACTAGAATTTGACTAGTCAATCAAGGTCAAAGGGTTGTACCTTATTCTT
This sequence comes from Ipomoea nil, assembly GCF_001879475.1. Lineage (NCBI taxonomy): Eukaryota > Viridiplantae > Streptophyta > Magnoliopsida > Solanales > Convolvulaceae > Ipomoea > Ipomoea nil. Next base: position 1,739,461 of record NW_017617301.1, read on the forward strand.
ATTGGGTTGTTCCCTTGTCTCCTTACTCTTCCAACTTTAGTAAGGGCAAAAGTGTCTTTCAAACTAAAGTTTGTGCTTCAAGCTAACCTAGCAACATCTCTTCATTTCATCCACCAACAACCTAAACACAAAATCTCTACCTTCTCTCTAAGAATTTGGTAGCTTATTCTCCAAGCCAAAAATTGGGCATCCTAAATCCTACAAGTTGTCTTCCAAGATTCATACTTTCCTAATCTTGAGCATAGGGGAGGGTAAGATCCTTGATCCCTTGGTGTTTTTAGCATCATTTTAATTGTATTTTTCTAAAAATAGAATCTTTGTTGTCCTTTGGTTTGTTTATGAAGTTGGTGTTGAAAAAGGGCTTTAGGAGAAGCTTTCCAAGGGTGAGAAAGTGAAGTTTTAGGCTGCAAAGGTAACCCATGCTTTACAAAACCTATTTTCTTACTTATTTGATGATTTCTTGGCTTCTACTTGTAATTCTTGTGTTGAAATGTGAGATTTGATGCATTGTCTAGTGGTAATGCATGTTTAGAGCTTGTTATTAGGGTTCTTGTATGCCATTGCTTGGCTATTTCTTGGGTTCAAGTCATATTGTTGTATTGTGTGAGATTTTGGGTGTTTTGGACTTGAATTTAGACTTGTTGTTGAGAATCCCCGAAGGGATTATTTGGTGTACAGGTTGGTACCCGCGAGCGGAACCACGGGCGGAGGTCCACCCGTGGCCCCACCCGCGGGGAACATCGTTTGCAATGTGCGGTGATTTGTTCCCTGTGATTCTTTTGACTCAGTATTGATGTTTTGACATCCCGATGTTGTTTTATTGGGCTATTTGTGAGTCCTCTTGATGTTTCATATGTCTAGAACGGTATGTTAGGAATCCATGAAGGATTTGGTGTCTTGAATCGTGCTAAGGATTCAACTTTGTGATTCGTTGGACTATTGATGACTCTTGAATGTTCTATGGAACTACTTTTGGTTTACCCGTATGATAAGCATGCTAGTTTGATCTTGAGATGCTAGTATGTGTGGTTTTTTCCTTCCTATTGAGATTGGCAACTTGAGTTGACCATCGTTTGGTGTCGGATTGTGATCCTTCGTTGTTGACTATGGTTTCATATCTTTGTAGTGATCCATTGATTGATTCATATGATGTGAACGTATGTAGTTGTTGTACCCTTTGATTGATGCATGATTAAGGTTTATGGGGCCTTAGTCTTCTTGGTAACGATGAGGTCCTCGTGTGGCCATGATTGAGATTGGTGGTTTGTTATTTGAGCTTTGCTCATGAGATTGGCGGTTTTGTGATATGATATTTAATGGTACCCTCGTGTACTGAGAGATCGGTGGTGAATAGGAGTGTCGGCGGTGGGGACTACGGTCCCCGGAGGCAAAATGTTGGACTCAGAAGTACTGGGTGGCACTAGGAGGTAATGGTTAGAACTAAAATAAGGCCAGGGGTAGCTATAAGGTTGGAACAGGGCATATGTTTGGAACTTGGAACTGTGAAACTTGTAACATGTAGTTGTCACTATGGCATGTAGTTGCCAATGTGTGAATGTGTATTCTTTGCGGTTGAGCATGTCTTGATGTATTCTATTTTGTGATCAGTAGAATATATCTCGAGTTGTATTGTTTACAGTTGGTATTCTTGTCTTGTTGTTTTCATAAGGATGTTGATTTCCTTTTCCTTGAGATTGTGAAAGAGTCCTTGAAGTTGACTTCTCTCCATGGCTTTTAAAATGATATATACTGTATTCCGTTTCGAAAATGGTTTTGACTTTTACTATTTATGTATGCTATTTAACATGTATTGATGGGTTACCAGCAATGTTCGCTGACCGGGTGTCATCCCCTATCTTTCTGTTGCTTTACAGGTTTTGAGTAGCATCTTGGAGAGCACGCTAGTAGATCGTTAGTTAGTGTAGCTCCTTGTGACTTGTTTTAGTTAGACTTTTGGCATGTGAGACGTGGATTTTTATAAGTATGACTATGACGTTTTGTTTAGACTTAGCCTGTGCACCTATAGATGTGTAGGTGTGGCATAACATCTCCTGTACTTGTTTATTAGCTTCCGCTTTAATCTAATCTTGATGAGTAGTCTTTATCTCTTCCTTAAGCTTTAATTGGTTTTAAAAGTTGTTGAAAATCGGGGGGGGGGGGGGGGGGGGGGTGTTACAGTTGGTATCAGAGCCTAGGTTTGAGCCTAGGATGTTAGGAATTGGACTTTAAGAACCTAAGTTGAGTTTAGGTTAGTGCTTGTAAGTTGATCTTTAAGTTTCTTAGTGAAGCGTTTAAGTGTTTAAGTACCTAAGTATAGGATCCTTAGGATCCGCGGTGAGGTTGTGAGTTCTTTATTCGTTGTCTTTTGTGCTTCTTGTGCTTTGTTTTCCTTTTTTGCTTTGCTTCTCTTTAGTTAAGGCACCAGGTAAGGGTGCGAGCTCTAAGTTTCCTCCCGTTATTGTGTTGTTACTGTAGAAGTCAAGGATGGTACCATCGAGACGTCGTGCAAGGTCTTCAGAAGTAGCCACCAACGAATAGTTAGCTCAAAGCCTTCATCAACTGACACAGATCACCCAGACGGTGAGCAATGTCCTCCTCAACAACAACCACCCTCCTCAGCATGGGAATCGGGATGTAATACGCCAAGTTTCAAGTCTCCGTCCCCCGGTCTTCGCCGGTGAAGAAGATCCCGCAGTGCTGGATGAGTGGATCCGGATGTTTGACAAGATCTTTGAAGCTGTGGTTTGTCCCGAGGATCGCCGAGTAGAGCTGGCTACGTTTTACCTTAGCCAAGAAGCAGACTTGTGGTGGATGCTTGAAAGGCCAGCTTGTAGACAAGATCCAGAGTTCTGTTGGGAAAACCTGAACGCTAAGTTACGTTAGCGGTTCTATCCTGCTCATGTCAAGGAGGCCTACCTTTGTGCAGCCGACCCTTACCGGGTATAGCAAGTTCAGAAAGGAATCTGGGAGAACCATAAGAGGAAGCTTGATGGAAGTGTTACACCTGTGGTTAGGAGTTTGATGTCTACTGGTGCTGAATCTACAAGAAGTCTTCAAAGAGACGACTCTAAGAGAGGTAAGACTCCCCGGCCAATCCGGAACAATAAGGCTAAGGGTAGGTGCTCCGTTTACAAGAAGTGTGGACGTGGCCACCCCGGCGTGGACTGTCTTGGGAAACCGGTAGAATGCTTTGCTTGTGGCAAGAGGGGTCACCGGTCCTTTGAGTGCAGGACTAAGAGGAAGACTTCAGCGGACTCAAAACTAGTTGGTAGTGTGGGACCCCGATCGGAAGTAAGTCGTGAAGTGGAAACAACAATGGACTAAGTGGAAGTAGCATCCAAGATCTGTGTACGAAGTCGGGACCTCGGCAAGGCAAGATCCACAATCGTGAGGCAGATGCAAGTGGGAACCGTTGAAGTAAGTTCTTGTACCCTTTTGTTGCACCTTCCTTTGTCTTTGTGCCCTTCCTTGCGTGTTAGCTTCAGGCGTTAGCTTGTTCAAGAGTCACTCTTGACCCCCTTTTATCTTTTCTTTTCCCTAGAGAAACCCAATCACCGTTTTTGCCAAGTGATCCTTTTCTTCCAAACCTTGTTCTTGTTTTCTTTTCAAACCATCTTGTGCAAGGCGGCGATGACTTCTGCTTATGAAGGAATCTAGCAAAGTCTAAGAGTTAAGCCACGTCTTGTAACTGATCTTCCTCTCTTACCCTCGTCAAATCCCTTGCCTCTTCTCGAGAAATCCTTCCTATCTCTTCGAGCGTCGTTCTTGTTTCCCTTCTTGATTTGACTCTATTTAAGGTTACAACCTCATCTTTCCTCAGTTGTGACTTTGAAAATCTTAGTTCCCTTCCTAATCAGCGCTATCCTTGAGTTTAAACCAGATGCCTCCATGGAGTAATTCTTTCAACTTCCTTAAACCCCATTTCAATTCCTTACTCCTTAAATTGTAGCCTTGTTTACTTTTCTTCTCTTTTCACCAATGTGATCTTCGAGTTTTCGAACCTTAAAACCCTTCACTCTAATCTTTTCCGTTGAACCGAATCTATTCTTGTAAGCCTTCTTTCACCTGAGTTACCTTGCTCCTTTGTTACCGCTCCTGTTTTGGACCTTTCATCCGAACCGAAGCTTTGCAGCCTGCTTCAAGTTAGCCCAAGAGCTAGGGAGAAGGACATCTTGCTCGTGTTTTGGAGCTGGCAGTTGCAGCCTTTGTCTGGAAGTGACGGATCGAGTTCAAGCGGATGCCGAGCTCATGTTGTGTAGTGTGAGTACTCTGCTTCCTTTAGTTGAAGAAGTCAGCGAAGGATAGTTGAAGACGCCGTCCTAGTTCTTTGTTTTCGAGTGGTCAAGCTTTAGAGTTCTCTTGGTGTTAGTTTTAGCTGTAGGTTGTGTCTTTGCTGAGACGTTAGTTTTGGGTAGGTCGGTGGCTAGTCTTAAGCTGGGAGTTAAGTTTAAGGTAGGGTGAGTTCCCTTTCCGGTAAGACTTCTATCCATCACTTCATCTTTCATTCTTGTCTTACCTTTGTGAACCTTCAGCTTTTTTTTAAGCCTTGCCACTCGTTTTGTTAACCGACGGTTTTGGTGTTGAACTTCGTGGTGTCCAAGCCAATCAATATTACCACCTTAATTTGAACCCTTGGTTTATCTAACTTTGGATAGTGGCGAACACCTTTATTGCTTAAAACCTCATTTGCAACTCATCTTTAAAGCTTTGCCACCCGTTTCGCAAGCCGACCGTTTTGTTGTGTTAGCTCGTTTCTACTTTCGTTTGCTGTTGTCGTTCTATTGTTGTCGCTTGTTGGTTGTGCTTAGTTGCTTGTTCTTGTTTATCTTGCTTGTTAGTTGTTGTTGGGGTAGTTAGTGAAGTTGGGTTAGTTTGCTAGAATCTAGATGTTTTGAGCTTAAGTGTGGTTTAGAAGGCCTTTAGTTGTTGTGTCTTGGCCTTAGCGTTTGTGTTTCTCAAGAAATTCCTTTTGTGTTCCCCTAAAATCTTGCAATGTCTTGACTACTTGGCAATTTTACACCTTTTGAATTCTTGAAGTTTTGGCCAAAAGATATTCTTTCTTTCCTTTGTCACATTGTTGATTCGTGTTACCCGTTTTGTTTGAACTCGTCGTGCCCAATCTTCGGGGACGAAGCTTCTTGTTAGGGGGAGAAGATGTGACACCCCGTAAATTCAAACTCTAGTTAAGGATTAATTAGAGAATTAATCCTAGTCTTATTGTTAATTTATTCCTAAAATTCTGAAAATTCAATAGTCGGAGGACCAGAATTTGACTAGTCAATCAAGGTCAAAGGGTTGTACCTTATGCTTATTGGGTTGTTCCCTTGTCTCCTTACTCTTCCAACTTTAGTAAGGGCAAAGGTGTCTTTCTACCTAAAGTTTGTGCTTCAAGCTAACCTAGCAACATCTCTTCATTTCATCCACCAACAACCTAAACACAAAATCTCTACCTTCTCTCTAAGAATTTGGTAGCTTATTCTCTAAGCCAAAAATTGGGCATCCTAAATCCTACAAGATGTCTTCCAAGATTCCTACTTTCCTAATCTTGAGCATAGGGGAGTGTAAGATCCTTGATCTCTTGGTGTTTTTAGCATCCTTTTAGTTGCTTTTTTCTAAAAATAGAATATTTGTTGTCCTTTGGTTTGTTTATGAAGTTGGTGTTGAAGAAGGGCTTTAGGAGAAGTTTTCTAACAGTGAGAAAGTGAAGTTTTAGGCTACAAAGGTAACCCATGCTTTACAAAACCTATTTTCTTACTTATATGATGATTTCTTGGCTTCTACTTGTAATTCTTGTGTTGAAATGTGAGATTTTATGCATTGTCTTGTGGTAATGCATGTTTAGAGCTTGTTATTAGGGTTCTTGTATGCCATTGCTTGGCTATTTCTTGCGTTCAAGTCATATTGTTGTATTGTGTGAGATTTTGGGTGTTTTGGACTTGAATTTGGACTTGTTGTTGAGAATCCCCGAAGGGATTATTTGGTGTACAGGTTGGTACCCGCGGGCGGAACCACGGGCAGAGGTCCACACGTGGCCCCACCCGCGGGGAACATCGTTGGCAATGTGCAAGGATTTGTTCCTCATGATTCTTTTGACTCGGTATTGATGTTTTGACCTCCCGATGTTGTTTTATTGGGCTATTTGTGAGTCTTTTTGATGTTTCGTATGTCTAGAACGGTATGTTAGGAATCCATGTAGGATTTGGTGTCTTGAATCGTGCTAAGGGTCCAACTTTGTGAGTCGTTGGACTACTGATGAGTCTTGAATGTTCTATGGAACTACTTTTGGTTTACCCATTTGATAAGCATGCTAGTTTGATGTTGAGATGTTAGTATGTGTGGTTTGTTCCTTCCTATTGAGATTTGCAACTTGAGTTGACCATCGTTTGGTGTTGGATTGTGATTCTTCGTTGTTGAGTATGGTTTCATATCAATGTTGTGATCCATTGATTGATTCCTATGATGCGAACGTATGTAATCGTTGTACCCTCTGATTGATGCATGATTAAGGTTTATGGGGCCTTAGTCTTCTTGGTAATGATGAGGTCCTCGTGTGGCCATGGTTGAGATTTGTGGTTTGTTATTTGAGCTTTGCTCATGAGATTGGCGGTTTTGTGATATGAAATTTAATGGTACCCTCGTGTACTGAGATATCGGTGCTGAATAGGATTGTCGGCGGTGGGGACGACGGTCGCCGGAGGCAAAAGGTTAGACTTAGAAGTACAGGGTGACACTAGGAGGTAATGGTTGGAACTGAAATAAGGCTAGGGGTAGCCATCAGGTTGGAACAAGGCATAATGTTGTCACTGTGGCGTGTAGTTGCCAATGTGTGAATGTGTATACTTTGCTGTTGAGCATGTCTTGGTGTATTCTACTTTGTAATCAGTAGAATACATCTCGAGTTGTATTGTTTACAGTTGGTATTCTTGTATTGTTGTTGTCATATGGATGTTGATTTCCTTTTCCTTGAGAGTGTGTGTAACACTCTCGATTTCCATACCAATTTAAACTTAAATAAGCAGATAATCTAACCACAATATAAGCATACACAGCGGAAGTCTAACTATATAAACTGGAAAACAAGGAATGTTATGCCACGTCCACGCTATAGCGAACGCACAGGCGAGAACAACATCCACATAATCAGTCTACAAGGGACAAGGTCCAACCAACCACAAACTAAAGTCCAACATAAAAGGCACACAGGCCCAAAGCAAAGCTACAAAGTCTGGGGGATCTGCACTATCCATCACTAGATCGCGCTCGCCACTACTCGGGACTTGAAAAACACATAGATAAATGGGACGACGCCCGGTTAGCGAATTATGCTGGTGACCCACCAATACATGTCAATAGCATATATAGATAGATGGTATATACAAGATCATTTCGAAACGAAATACTGTATATATAAGTTCAAAGCCAAGGATAGAAGTCAACCACAAAACTCTATATCACTCACAACAAGAATAAGGGAACACATCCCAAGACAACAAGAAGTAAACAACGACAACACAAGAAATACTCAAGGTATACTCTACCATCACTCAGTAGAATATCACCCGACATGCACAACACAAGAGGATAAGAGACACACATTGGCAACACATGCCTTCGCGACATCACTCGTCACGAATAGAGATTTACACAACGGCAACACATGCCTTTGTGACATCACCCATCACGAATTGATATGCCTTCCTTATGTCCGGTTCCAACCTTATGGCTACCCCCAACCTTATAGCTAGTTCCAACCTTTACCTCCAAGACCCCTGTACTTCTGAGTCCAACCTTTTTCCTCATGGGACCGTCGTCCCCCACCAACGACCACCAACAATTCCACAAATTCATAGTACACGAGGGTACCGATCACACACTTTGGCGACACATGCCTCCCAAGAAATACATGAACCCATCACTCAGGTCACAAACTCCATAATCACGTCATGGCCACCACGAGGACCACTACCGTACCTTGGTGACTAATGTCCCATACCATTAATCGTGCAATCCAGGTACAGCCACACACACAACACCATCATAGGAATCAATCAACGGATCACAACGAAGATATGAAACCATACTCAATTAAGGAAAGGATCGCAATCCGACAACAACGATGATTAAGACAAGTCATCATCCACAATAGGAAGAACAAACCACACACGCTAGCATTTAACACCAAACTAGCATGCTTAACAAACGGGTAAACAAACATAGTTCCGAAGAACACACAAGACTCATCATGGTTCAACGAATCACAAGGTGGAACACTTAGCACGATTCAAGACACCAACACCTTCATGGAATCCTACCATATAGTTCTAGACATACAAAACATCAAGAAGACACTCAAATAGTTCCACAAAAGAACATCGGGAAGTCAAAAGACCAAATACCGAGTCAAAAGAATCACGGGGAACAAATCCCCGCCTAACTCCACATTGTACCCTACGGGTGGGGCCACGGGTGGACCCCCACCCGTGGGAACCAACATGCCACGCCCTTGTACCCCGCGGGTGGGGCGGCGGGTAGGCCACTGCCTGTCGTTCCGCCCGCGGGTACCAAACCCTGAACAAATAATCCCTTCGGGGATTTTCAACACCAAGCTCAAATTCAAGTCCAAAACATCCAAAGCCTCACCAAATACAAAAATATGACTTGAATCAAAGGAATAGCCAAGCAATGACATACATGAACCGTAATAACAAGCTCTAGATATGCATTTTCATAAGACAATGCATCAACACTCACATTTCATAGCAAAATCACAACTAGAATCCAATAAATCATCATATAGGTAAACAAAATAGATTTTGTAAAGCATGGGTTACCTCTTGAAGACAAAACCTTCACCGTAAACACCTTTTCAAGCTCCTAACAAGGTTCACCTTAGACCCCAACTTCAAAACACACCAAAAGACCATAAAGATTTCATCTTTAGAAAAAGATACCTTAGAAAGCACTAAAAACACAAAAGGAACATATGTCTTACCCTCCTAGATGCTCAAGAGTAGGAAAGGTTGAATCTTGGAGACAAACACTGAAGATCTCGGAAAGCTCAAACTTAGCTTGGAGAGAAAGCTAGCTAAATTCTAGAGAGATGGAAGAGTTTTGTGTTTTTAGTGTGCTAGGAGAAGAATGAGAAATGACCTTAGGTTAGCATGGATACAAACATAAAGGAAAGGTCATCTTTACCCTTACTAAGATGAAAAAGTGTAAGGGGACAAGGGAACTATTCACAAAGCTTTAGGTACAACACCTTGACTTGGGGTTGACTATTCAATTACTAGTCCCCGACTATTGAATTTTCAGGATTTTAAAGAGTAAATTACCAAATGGATTAGGATTAATCACTTAATTAATCCTTAAATAGAATTTGGATTTGCGAGGTGTCACAGTGTGAAAGAGTCTTTGAAGTTGACTTCTCTCTATAGCTTTTGAAATAATATATATTGTATTCTGTTTCGAAAATGGTTTTGACTTATACTATTTATATATGTTATTTAACGCGTATTGATGGGTTACCAGCAATGTTCGCTGACCGGGTGTCATCCCCTATCTTTATGTTGCTTTACAGGTTTTGAGTAGCATCTTGGATATCGCGCTAGCAGATCGTTAGTTAGTGTAGCTCCTTGTGACTTGTTTTAGTTAGAATTTAGACCTGTGAGTCGTGGATTTTTATAAGTATGACTATGACGTTTTGTTTAGACTTAGCATGTGCACCTATAGATCTCCCGTGCTTGTTTATTAGCTTCCGCTTTAATCTAATCTTGATCAGTATTCTTTATCTCTTCCTTAAGCTTTAATAGGTTTTAAAAGTTGTTGAAAATCGGGGCTGTTACATAAACTACTAAGATCCCAACTTAAGCAATATCAAACAATAAGGGTTAGACAGGTCCAAACTTCTATTCATTAAACAACCCACAACTCAACAAAATATTAACTTGGAATTTCATAACCAATCTACTACACAAAGCAATCTAAAAGGTTAACTTTATTAATCATCTATTCAAGTCTACAACAAAGGACAAAATATCACATCACTATCAACATAACCCTGGTCTCAAAAGGTCACTAACTAATGTCAAACTAAAACAATAAAGCTATCAAGATAAAGCCTCTAAACGTGCTCTCATCATGCATCAATCCTAGGGGTGTAAATGAGCCGATCAACTCGCAAGCCGCTTGCAAGCGGCTCGGTCAAAGCTCGGCTCGAGCTCGATCAAAATCGAGCTCAAGCCCGTGTTCCAGTTTATTTATATATATCTATCTTTCAGTCTTCCGTTGTGTTTGTTGTTTAGTTTAGTTATCTGCATGTTTAAGGCTTTAAAATATCATGTTTTTAGGGGGTGTTACAGTTGGTATCAGAGCCTAGGATTGAGCCTAGGAAGGATTAAGTCTAGACTTTCTAAGTGGCTAAGTGTGGTTTGAGACCTTTAAGTGACCTTAAGAATCCTAGTGTTAGGCTTAGGACTCTAGGTTGCGCGTTGAGCTGAGTGTTGCTTTCTGTTCTTTGTTTGTTTGCTATCTTTTGGTAAACGTGTTGTTGTTGTAGAAGTTTGCGATGCCTCCTCGTCCCCGATCACGCACCCCGAAGACCCCAACGAACAAGCAGCTCGCTAAGAATCTCCACCAGCTGACGCAGACGATGCAAACGCTCTGTGAAGCGTTGCTGAACAACAACCCCGCTGTGCCGCCTCCCCAACCTGCTGGGCACCGGGATATAGGTTGCTTGGTGTCGGGACACAGGCCGCCAACCTTCGCGGGTGAGGAAGGCCCGGTGGTTTTGGAAGAATGGTTGAGGGTGTTCGATAAAATCTTCGCAGTCGTGGGTTGTTCCAAAGAGAGAAGGGTAGAACTGGAAACGTTCTACTTTTGCCATGAAGCTGATCTGTGGTGGATTCATGAGGGCCCGACCTACCTTGAAGAGCCTGAGTTCGAATTGTCCGCACTTAAGGACAGGATGCACGAGAGGTTATACCCAGCACATGTGCGAGCCGCCATGTACGAAGAGTTTCTACATCTGCAGCAAGGATCCCTGTCTGTGGTCAAATTCCACAAGAAGTTCTTGGAGTTGGCGCATTTTGCTCGGATTCTTGTGCCTACGGAGCTCGCTAAGGTCGAGAAATTCGTGGCCGGTTTGAACTATGAGGCACGAAAAACTTAAACTATGAGCAGGCCGAGTTCTCTTAAGGACGATTACGTGAGTGCTGCCGATCTGTATCGTGTTCAGCAGCTTCAGAGAGGATCCTATGAGCTAGCCAGGAAGAGGGTCGAGAGCGGAGGTTATTCCACCTTTAAGAAGCCACGATCGAGTTTTTAGGCCAAGAACGTGTCATCCTCATCTCAAGGACCTAATCGGATGGAGCAAAGTGATCAAGTTAAGACGGTTGTTTGCCGTAGATGTGGGAAGGTGCACGCGGGCCAAGATTATCATGGCTAAGCGCTTCGGTGTTTTCGATGTGGAGATCGTGATCATAAGGTCGCGGAGTGCCCCCAACAAGCCGGTCAGAGGGAGTTGCCGCCACCCCCGGGAGCCAGAGTAGCATCGGGAGGTAGTTCGGGCCGTGGAGCAGTTGGAGCTAGGCCACCTGGGAGGGTCTTCGTGATGGGGCGTTCGTAGGCAGAGTCCGAGGGTTTGGTGGAGGAGGAGCTGGCATGTAATCATTTCCTGACCTATCCTTGTTTTTCGCGAGTATCGTGTTCTTTGTTGTCTTGAGTGTTATCTTGTGTTTCGCCGTTGTCTATTTGACTTACTTGGCAATCCTTGGCATGTTTTCCTTTGGTAATGATTCTTTTGGAAGTAGGTGTAAACTCTTCTTGTTAAGTGTCTGCCTTAGTTTTGCGATTAAGTTTCGTTGTGAAGTTAGCTATCCATCTTTGGAATGAAACGTGCTTGGGTTAATTCTACAATCCTTGCATTTGTTTATTCTTGCAACTTTTCTTTTGGGAACCCTCTAAATTTCCCAAGTATTCTTTGAAATGGAGAATAGAAAACCCATACCAAAAATCTTTCCTTGAGTAGCTTAAAAGTCAAGCCAAAATGTTTAATTATAACCCTTGAGTTTCAAACCTAGGCCTATTCTATGCCAACCCAACTTATAAACAACTTGAGCTAATTATCTTTCTTAAAACCTACTCAATTTTAATTCCATCTAAACCATAAATTCCCACATTACCCAAATCCCCAAATTAAATAATCTTTTCCCCAATTTTTCCCACAATCTCTAATTCCCCAAATCTTCTATTCTCTTCTTTCCTACCTGTGAACCACCAAGAACCCACCCCCACTCGTCGCCACACCATCAACCCGCCGACGCACCACCTGCCGCACCACCACCGTCCGCCGCTGACCGCCACTGTCGACGCACTGTCGGAGCTTCCCCCACCGAGCCGCCTTGTTCGCCGAGAGAGAGAAAGAGCCGCGAAAGAGAGAAGAGCAGCGAGAAGAAGGAGAAGAAAAGGTAGAGTTGTGGGCTTTGTCTCCTACCATGCCTAGAAGGTCAAGCATGGCTAGAAAAGTGGAATGGGTGGATACCCACTACCTTTTTCTTGAAGGTAAAGCTTTTGATCCAGAATCTTTTCCTAATTCTTTGTTAGATATGCTTAGATTCCAAGGTTTGTTGGATGCGTTTCTCGCCATAAGGGCCGAGACTTACCCGAGTTTGGTAAAGGAATTTTATCGTCACATGGTTGTGACAAAGGAGGGTGATAAGTTTGAGATCACTTCTAAAGTGAGAGGTGTGAAGATTGTGCTATCTGAAAAGAGGCTGGCTCAGCTTTTGAGTTTAACTGCTTCAGGAGTGGCTCAGTATAGTGGTCATTCATGGATTAGTGCGGATACCATGGGGTACCGGGACTATTTGAGCTATTTGTTGGGTCGTACGAGTGGTTTCACTCAAGCGTCAAGACCGGAGAAAAAGTGGTTGTCCGCGGAGCAACGGATTTTGGTTATGTTGGTGTCGGATTGTTTGTTGCCTAATGACAACAAAAGCAAGTTGTTGGAAAGTTGGAGTGCACCTTTGCATTTTGCCTCAAGAATATGGTTAAGTTCAATCTGCCAGCTTTGATGTTGCAGCACATGGTTTTCTGTCGTGATCATAACCGGAAAAGCCTACCGTATGGGATGGTGTTGAGTTGGATTTTGGTTAGGAAGGGTGTAAGTGTGGATGGTTGTCTTCCGAAGGCCGTGGGAAAGTTGGTGTTGGACGCCACCAATCTTCGGAGTTGCAATTTGTTTCAGCTGGATGATGGTGATTACATCACGCTTGAAGAAGTGGCAAGGAAAGCACCTGAAGAAAGAGCCGAGTTTGCAGCCGAGCTTGGGATCCATGCTGGGATGTTGAACCTCGCCGTTCAGAGTTTGGGAGGCGATGAAGAAGTTGAAGATGAAGACGATCGTGAGGATGAGGTGGGAGCACCGAAGGCTGTTGAGGCCGAAGAAAGTGACTCGAAAAGTGAAGAGAACCAATGAAGAAGAGAAGCTCGCACCAAGAGGGAGCACGACTCCATGACGCATGAGGATCGTGTTGTCACCTTGCTTCGCCAGCAGAACCGCATGATCGAGGAGGGCTTCGCCTTCATGAAGACGCAGTTCGTCGCCGTGCACCACAGGCTAGACCAGATTGAAGCCAGTTCAAGCCGTAGAGAAGAAGATGACGAAGAGTCCGAGGAGTCGGAGAGCGAGTCCTTCTAGTGTGGAGCTGTGGCTATCTTGTTCGCCTTTCCTTAGTAGTTGCATCTTCTTAGCTGTTGTAGCCGTTTGTAGGTTGTTTGTTGTTCGCTTTTGTGCTTGTTTTGCTTGTTGCCCCTTGTTGTTTAGTTAGCTTAGTAGTTGGTGCTTTGTGTTGGTTGTGTAGTTCTTAGTGGTTGGCTAGAAGTCGGTGTTTGTGTTGAGGCTAGAGTTCGTGGTGTTCAAAATATCCGTTTGTTAAACTCTTGCCAATCCATGATTCGAAATGCCTTCTTTCTTGCTTTGAAATTCTCGTGAATCCTTTTGAGTTTTGACAAAAAGAGTTTGTTCTTGAACCTCTTGTCACAATGTTGTTTCCTTTCACCGTTTGCTTTTAATTCGTCGTACCCAATCTTCGGGGACGAAGCTTCTTTGAAGGGGGAGATGATGTGACACCCCGAAATCTAAATTCAATTAAGGGATTAATTGAGTAATTAGTCCTATTTCAATTGGTGAATTAATTTCTAAAAATCCTGAAAATTCAATAGTCGGGGACTAGTAATTGACTAGTCAATCCCAAAGTCAAAGTTGTACCTTAAGCTTTGTAAGGAGTTCCCTTGTTCCCTTACACTTCCTTATGTTAGTAAGGGTATTATTGACCTTTCACTTGGTGTTAGTATTGTAACCTAACCTAGTAGACCACCTTCATTCTTTCCTTACACTTTCTAAAAATCTAGCTCCACCTTCTCTCTAAAAAGGTAGATAGTTTTTCTTCCAAGTCAAGTTGGAGCCTTGCCAAAACTTCAAAAAGTTGCTTCCAAGATTCAACCTTTCATATATTTGGGCATCTAGGAGGGTAAGATCTATGTTCATCTTGTGTTTTTAATATTATCTAAGGTGTCTTTTCTTAAAGATAGGATCTTTATGATCTTTTGGTATGTTCTTGAAGTGGGTTTGGAAGGTGAGCCTTGTGGGGAGCTTGTTGAGGTGCTAAGTGAAGTCTTTAGTCTACAAGAGGTAACCCATGCTCTACAAAATCTATTTTGGTTACCTATGTGTGATTTCTTGGATTCTACATGTGTTTTTGCTATGAAATGTGAGTGTTTACGCATTGTCTTGTGAAAATGCATATCTAGAGCTTGTGTTTAAGGTTCATTTGTGCCATTGGTTGGCATTTCCTTTGATTCAAGTCATTTTGTTGTATTTGGTGAGATTTAGCATGTTTTGGACTATAATTTGAGCTTGGAGTTGAAAATCCCCGAAGGGATTATTTGGGCACAAGTGTGTACCCGCGGGCGGAACGGCGGGTAGGGATCCAACCCGTCGCCCACCCACGGGGTACAAAAGAAATGGAGGCATGTACCCGCGGGCGGAACCACGGGTAGGGGCCTACCCGCGGGGTACATGGTGTGGTTATTGTGGGATTTGTTTCCCGTGATTCTTTTGACTCGGTACTTGGCCTTTTGACTTCCTGATGTTCTTTTGTGGAACTATTTGAGTGTCTTCTTGATGTTTCGTATGTCTAGAACTATGTGGTAGGATTCCATGTAGGTTTTGGTGTCTTGAATCTTGCTAAGTGTTCAACATTGTGTTTCGTTGAACCGTGATGAGTCTTGTGTGTTCTTCAGAACTATGTTCGGTTTACCCGTTTGATAAGCATGCTAGTTTAGTGTTTAAATGCTAGCGCGTGTGTTGTTTGTACCTTAAGATTGGTTGATGATAACTTGTGTTATTCATCGTTGTTGTTGTTGGACTGTGATCCATTCCTTGATTGAGTATGGTTTCATATCTTCGTTGTGATCCGTTGATTGATTCCTGTTGAGGTGTGATGGGTGTGTGGCTGTACCTGGATTGCACGATTTCGGTTTATATGGCCTTAATCAACAAGATACGACAGCGGTCCCCGAGGTGGCCATGACGTGATTATGGAGTTTGTGACCTTTGTGTAATGTTCACGTGTTTCTTGGGTGGCATGTGTTGTCGTGTGTGTGATCGGTACCCTCGTGTACTATGAATTAGTGGTCTCGTTGGTGGTCGTTGGTGGGGGACGACGTTCCCAGGTGGGAAAAAGTTGGACTTGGTTGCACAAGAGCCCTGGAGGTAATGGTTGGAAGCAGAAATAAGGTTGGGGTAGCCATAAGGTTGGAACCGGGCATAAGGAAGGCATATCAACTTGTGAGTTCACGAGGGCTTGTGTAGCCGTTGTTGTGAGTTCTTCTCTTGTGACGTGTGTAGTCACAAAGGCATGTGTTTCCTTGGCATGTGTTGCCGTTGGGTGTGTCCCCATTCCTTTACGCTATGTATGTCGGGTGTTGATCTATTGTGTGATGATATATCATACCTTGAGACTTCTTGTGAGTTGTGTTGTTCTTTGTGGTCTTGGGATGTGTTCCCGTGTTCTTTTTGTTGACTATTACTCTTGGTTTTGCACTTATATAGTTATGTATTCCGTTTCGAAAATGGCTTTACAACTTATATCTTACCTATGTATGTTATTTCACATGTATTGGTGGGTTACCAGCATTATTCGCTGACCGGGCGTCGTCCCATGTTTATTGTGTTCTTTCAGGTGATGTCTAGACGAGTGCGCGGTCTAGTGGTTGCTAGTATTGCTTCTCTTGTGTGGCCTCTGAGCCAGCTTATAAGTAGAACAATGAGACAATTGGTTTAGCACCTCGTGTTCCAGTTTATTTATATATATCTATCTTTCAGTCTTCCGCTGTGTTTGTTTAGTTAACTGCATGTTTAAGGCTTTAAAATAACATGTTTTTAGGGGGTGTTACAGTTGGTATCAGAGCATAGGTTTGAGCCTAGGAAGGATTAAGTCTAGACTTTCTAAGTGGCTAAGTGTGGTTTGAGACCTTTAAGTGACCCTAAGAATCTAAGTTTTAAGCTTAGGACTCTAGGTTGCACGTTGAGCTGAGTGTTGCTTTCTGTTCTTTGCTTGTTTGTTATCTTTTGGTAACCGTGTTGTTGTTGTAGAAGTTTGCAATGCCTCCTCGTCCCCGAGCACGCACCCCGGAGACCCCAACGAACAAGCTGCTCGCTCAGAATCTCCACCAGCTGACGCAGACGCTCAATGAAGCCTTGCTGAACAACAACCATGCTATGCCGCCTCCCCAACCTGCTAGGCACCGGCATATAGGTCGCTTGGTGTCGGGACACAGGCTGCCAACCTTCGCGGGTGAGGAAGACCCGGTGGTTTTGGAAGAATGGTTGAGGGTGTTCTACAAAATCTTCGCAGTCGTGGGTTGTCTCGAAGAGAGAAGGGTAGAACTGGCAATGTTCCACTTTTGACATGAAGCTGATCTGTGGTGGATTCATGAGGGCCCTTAAACATTTTTATTTTCATCAACAACCCAATAATCTTTAATCTTAACCATTTAAAATATAAATGTTGAGAAAATCACACATTCAAGTCCATAAAAACACTTTCCAAAACTTTAGCTCTACCTTCTCTCTAAAAAGGTAGATAGCTTTTCTTCAAAGCCAAGTTGAAGCTTTGTCAAATCTTCAAGAGTTGTCTCCAAGATTCTACCTTTCATACATTTGGGCATCTAGGAGGACTGGAGTCAGGCGCTGCCCTGAGGGGCCTCCGCCCCTTATACCACCACCGAAGAGTAGAGCGATGGACAAAAAACCATCGGAAGTAGAGGATTCTCGCGAGAATCCGAATGCCGATTTGGAGGGTCTTGGCGATTCGCGACCCTTGGAGGAGATTACAGTGGGAGAAGCCATGGAAAAGGAACTTCCAGGAGTCCCTTCGATACATCAGAACGCATCACCAAGCCACAGAACAACACATGGGAAGGAAACTGGGAAATTCGAAGAAATCTACGCAACCGGCTGTGGAGGACATTTGGGAGATTAAGTCGGACGGGGAGACACCATCAAGGGGAGTTACGTTTGCAAAACCATTGGGGAGGAAGGCCTCACAAGCCCCACCACCAGGCCGGAGAAGCACAAAGAAGGAGCTCCAATCTCAGGTAACCCACCAACTGTTCGATCAAATGTCACAATGAGCAAAGCTAACCCCAACCTGGGGAAAACTTCAGGCTCCGGGATTGTAAAACCCATAGTGGAAAATAAACCAAGTAATCTAGGGAAGAATGCTTGGAATGTTGGGAAATCTGGTGTGAATCCAGTAGCAGGGCAAACTGGAAGGGTGCCTTTAACTAATACACAAACCTATGCTTCAAAACTAGCTGGGGACTCAAGTAAAGGCTCTGAAAATGTCTTAGGGGCCTTGCCTTTGGCCCACAATAACTGAAAAGAATACTGGAGTGCATATGGGTCTCCCATCTATAAGGTTTGGTGAGGCAGAAATGAGAGAATTTAACTTGGTGGGAAAACATGTGTTGATTGGAAAGTTCTCTTGGGGAAAGCCACTACTACAGAATATAGCTTTAACCTCGGCTAAATGACCCCATTTAACCTTGGCTATCTTACAACGTCGAATAAATCGACGTTGTAAGAAAATAAACGACGTCGGTTATTTAACCGACGTCGTATGTTTTTAAATTTTTTTTTAAAATGATACGACGTCGGCTAAATTTATTGAAAAAATTGCTACACAGTATATATTGTTAAGTTTACTGTGTATGAGAAATGCTTGGCTCTGTGATCTGATGTTATTTTTGTATTGAGTAGAGAAGCATGATCACTTGAGAATGTGATTTATTATGAAAGCATGACTAGAATGTGATATCTGATCAATGAGATTTGAAGCATATTTTGTTGATAGAAATATATAGAATTTGCTATGTTTAAAACCAAGTATGATATTGTATCCTTGAGAATTTTATGGATCATATATATGGATTTGGAGCATGGTGTAGAGTATTTTGCATCTCACATATTACATATTTCAAAAATGCATAACGGGCCAACGTGAGCCCAAGTATGACTTTCAAAAATCAATAAGCATGTGATATATCATTATTTGATGCATTGAGAAGTTGTAGAGTTGTTGCATGCAAGAGATTGATGCATGAGAACTATATCTATGTATTATTTATAACGGTGAGGTTTTGGAGGATCCCGGTTGGACTATGTCCTCTAGGATGATTTTATGGACATTGCGGTCCCAGTATATGTAACGCGGCGTATTCCCACGTTACGAGGTTGGAAACTGCCCGCTAGGCTTGGAATCCTGGTCAGGGGGTGTGCACACTAAAAGTTCGATACCTGATTCCACAGAGAAAGCAAGAAAGAAAGTAGGATATAGAACAAAGAGAGTGGTTCTGTGGGCGAGTTGAGTATGTGGCCGGCTAGATTGCCGAGCCGGTTTGGTCCATTCTCGATTCGTGAAGACCTACCTCACCACGAGTAAGAGGTTTCGTAGTTATGGATGTGGCAGATGCATGAGATTGCACCGTACGCTAGGGCTTCGCTGCGGCGGACTACCTGCCTCACACAAGAAGAAAAATGAGAAGTATGAGAAAGCTTAAGCAAGAAAGATATCAAGTCAAGAGACTCAAGAAAAAGAAAGCAGGTCATTTATGACTCAATGAGACCTCCGCAGAAAGTATTCTATTTTAAAATGAGTATATTTATAGTATTGCACGAGATTGCAATGAGTATAGTATTGCACGAGATTGCATAAGTGTATATTTATAGTATTGCACGAGATTGCATAAGTGTATATTTATAGTATTGCACGAGATCGCATATGAGTATAATATTGCACGAGATTGCATATGTGTATATTTATAGTATTGCACGAGATTGCATATGAGTATAGTATTGCACGAGATTGCGTAGGAGTATAGTCATAGTATTGCACGAGATTTCATATGAATATATTTATAATATTGCACGAGATTGCATTTTTGTAGAGTATTGCCTGAGATTGCATAATGAGAATGTTGATTTAAGATTTTATATCGAGCATGATTTTTTAGTTACATTTGAAGTCTTGTATATCCAGTTTACATGATGAGAACTCGAGAACATGAGAATAAATTTTGTATGGTTTATTAGCGTGATATTACTTGTAAGCATGAGTTACTTGATAAGTTGTTGTGACGTTTACATGTTGAAATATCTATGTTGTTATGTCTTTTGTTTTGAAGCATGCCTGTTGATATTATAGGTTGCAAGTATATAGAAAGTATGTGGTGTGATTATAGTTGCCTATGAGATGAGTTTGTTGTTTATGAATGAAATCAAATGTTTTCCAAAGTATACTCTATAGTATTTTACAGGGTTGAGTGTGGTTATACTTAGCTTCGTGCTAACGGGTGTTTTTCCTATTTGTCTATGTGTTGTTTGTAAAACCCATTTCAGGTGGGCCAACGTTGACAGTTGATCAAGTTAGACTAGTCCAGTAGTTTTTAGTAGTCTGAACTCATAGTCTTTTATTATGATGTTATTTGTCGAATTTACAGACTTATGAGATTTTGTTAACATTTGATGATGTAGACAACGAGGCGTGTTTTTCCCCCTTATGCTTTTCAATTATGTTTCATGGATGTTAGTAGTTACTTTTATTTCTTGTTCCATCCTTAGCCTCTTCAATCAACACTTAGTGGTGATTGTGGTGGTGACACACCCACTAGTTCACTTAATAAGTCGTTTATCCGCTGCTTAGTTTATATTAATTATGGTTTAGATTTGTAATTAAGTTTTAGAAAAGTGGTGTGTTACATAAATCCCCCTAATTACTTACCCTTTTTCAAGGTGCAACAATTAGGTGCAATTGTGTGTGCTCAAAATTATGCCCAACTCTCGTCGTGACACAAACAAAGCAAACGAACAAGTAACTATGACCACTAATTACAAGCATCAAACATTAAAATCACAATTGCAACACAAGCATTAAATCGAAATAATAATATATTAAAGAATCTAAGAGTTCAGGCACATAGGTTCATAAACACTTTTACCTAAGAATCTCTAAAGCATTTAGCCAAGCATGACTAAATTATACATAGCAAATATTAATAAAGAATATACAAATTATCAAAAGAGTACAAGAATGAACCAGACGATTCTCTAGCATCTCCCTAGTCTTCTTCTTGCTTCCCAAGACAACTTGTGACTCTTGATTTCTCCCTGTCTTGTCTCCAAAGATCTCTGTATTCTAAACTATGGATTCTTCTATTCTAAAACAATTGTCTTTCTTAATATTGTGCAGCGCTCGCTCGACGCGTTGAGACCTGCTGGTCTCGATTACAAAACTTTCTGGAAATTTTCGACGCGTCGAGTCCTCTGGCACGACCCTAGAGCTGGGGCCAACCAGGCCTAGGGCACGGCCCTAGGAGAGGGCAGTTGCCTAGGCCCGGCAATGTAACTGGACACATGGGGCGGCTCATGATGAGTCTCATACCAGGTCCCTGAGTATTGATCTAGGATATTTTAGGTCATGGACCCTTGTGGCTCGGTACCTCGGGATCGTCTCGACGCACGTTTTGGCTTTGACTTCGTTGAATTTTGATAAAAATGAGTATGTTATGATGGATTTATTGAAGAAATTGCTACACAGTGTATATTGTTAAGTTTACTGTGTAACACTCCGAAATTTTTGAACTTTTAAAACTTATATAATAAAGGTAAATCCTCATTAAATCCCGAAAGTAAACATAAGAGTACGGGGTGATATGCCACACTTGAGCAAGAGAACTCAGGTGCACAAGCAAACTAACTAAAATCCTCAAAGTAATGTCAGTACAAAAGCATGGCACGCAGGCCGAAAAGGGAAACTAGCTACTCTACGCTTCAGATCTCTAGCGCGGTCCGATGTCTACTCATCTGTGCCTGAAAGCCAAATATATCTGTTCAGCGAGAGATGCTGGTAACCCACTCCAACGCGTTGAAATACAATATAGGTATATATATATATATATATATATATATATATATATATATATATATATATACAGGAAAATCATTTTGAAGCAGGAAGATATATACTTAGGAGACTCTAGCTTTAAAACCAGGAATAGACTCAGCAAATAGGGACAAGCACATCAATCAATGACAAACAGTTGAGTAGAGTAAACATCATAAGGAATACGTATCTAAGGTCAAAGATCACTTTTCACTTTAATCACATCATCATACAAGCATCATTCATATCACATAATCATTGATGGCGCCACGGGACCAATCGTATGCGCCGAACATGAGGGTTAATGCATATAGCATTAACACGGCCCCGCAGCACCCAACCTCAGTACTGCGGTATGAGGGGAGTTGATCGCAACCAACCCTTTGAGGACCGCTAACGAACTCAACGTCGGACCACAATCCTACACACCGCTGACGCGCACAGTCGGTGGACTGTGATCCCCTTTACAAGGGGGGACTTACGACCCTACACACCGTTGATGCGTACAGTCGGTGGACAGTAGCAGATCAAGCCCTACACACCGCTGAGGGACTCAGTCGGTGGGCAAAGATCCTCGGAGACTACGACCCTACACACCGCTGTCCCATCACTCGGTGGATCGCAGCCAGCCGTAGCCCTACACACCGCCTGATTACTCAGGTCGGTAGACCTTAGCCCGAGAACAATCCATTCAACCTTCAGCCAACTTCTGAACCTTAGCCCGGGAACACCCAATTTGATCTTAACCAAAATGGGGGATCATGCATCACATAACACATAGGAGCACGTAGTAGCATATTGGGTGGGGAAGACATATAAATAAACTTACGTGTGATCATTCACATACTAAGAATAGTCCTAAGGGGTTCATATAACTTCCATCTAGGTCAATGGGTCACCGGTTCAACTAGCATGCAATTCCTAAGACTCTTTTATCCAACGAATGGTACCCGAAATATCAAACTAGACTCAAGCACGACAAACAGGGTCCGTTGGGACACCATGGGGGAGCGGGGAACATCAAACGGGGAAGCCAAAGACCAGAAGTGGGCAACAAACCAACGGGTAGCTAGTGGGTGGAGGGCCACCCGCCGACGACGATTCACCGGACAGCGGGTGCACGGCGGGCAGTCGCCTGCCCGCCGGCTGACCGATGCCGGTGGCGTTCTCTTGGGCAGCGGGTAGGTGGCGGGTTCCCCTACCCCCACTGACTCTTTTATCACAATTACGTCCCGGGGTCCGTTGTGGAACCCGAAACGATGCTTAGACACTTTTAAACGCAATTAACGACATCACGTAGGCAATTAATGGATCAAAAGCAAGAATCACGTAGAACTCATCCTATTATGACCTCTAGACATAAATAACACCCGAACATGTGAATTCCCACCCAAATATATATCAAGAACATCATAACACAAATTCCCAATCCAACCTAGGGCTCTAATCCCACCCAATCCATCGAATTCATATTTTATCAAGAAATATCAAGATTCGTCAAGAATCATCATATCAATATCAAGAACTTCTTTTCAATCATCAAGATCATCAAGAACATATCACAATTAACATAGAAGAATTCATCAAGACACAAGTATATAGAGGGAGGCCAAGGAGGGATATTATAGCGAAGAAAATAGGTTTTGTTGAGACATGGGTTACCTCATAGCCTTAATTAATTTCCTTGGCTATGAAGGGTCTTTCTTTAAGATTTCTTCTTTCTTGATTTCTCCTAAGGGAATTCTTGGAACTTCTTGTGTGGTGAGAGACTATTGTGGTGTGAGTTCTAGGTGCCTCCTATATCCCTATTTATATAATTAAGAGTCCTAATTAGGGTCTAAGTGGTATGGGTTTACTAATTCTATTTCTAGTAGGACTAAGGGATTGGCTTTAGGGATAAAGGCCCATGGACTATGGTGGACCCCTTTTAGCTAATTAATGGGTTTTAATTCCCTTTTTAGGGTGGGTGCTAAATTAATTAATTTGGTTTAGGGGACGTAACACGGGGTGTTACACTCTCCCCCCCTTACAAGAGGCTTCGTCCCCGAAGCCGGTGCGTGGAACCATTCTTTCATCCCTAGACGTCACGTATTTTGGCCTCCTGATTAGGAAATGTGGCTCCACATGCTATCTTTGCTGGGGTAGACTGGATTTCTGGTGATGTGGTGGTTTGGAAAGTTCGGGTCTACCTTGGTTTCCTGCTCCTGAGCTGGATGCCTCGCGAGTGCCCAACACGACCTCGATAGTTGCCACCCTTTGATCCAAAGCATGTGTCGCGCGGATTAGGAATGAGAATCCTTCGTCCATGATCTGGTTTTGCCGGGTGAGTTTTGCGAGGATTCGTTCGTTGACGGATTCTTCGTTTCGGTCCCTTGGGTTTCCCCTTGTCTGAGTGGCCATCGGTGGGTTAGGCTCGCCCTCGTCTTCTTGCTCCTCATTTCCCTCTATTCCCCCACATTCTTGCATTGCCCGTTTGATTTTCTTGTTGGAGATATCCAGTTGGTCAACGAATTCTCTTTGTTCTTCCTCGGGCTTAAGGCAAACCTCTTCGAGGGTGATGTATTATCCCCCTTCGGTGTAGTAGATGTCATTGTGACGAAGATTCTGGGCATTGAAAACCATGTCGTTTGCGGTCTTGACCTCAGTGTGGCTCAGGTTTACCCCCTTTTTCTCCATGATCTAACTTAGGATCATCCCGTAGGGTAGGCTAAGCCGGTTGCTAGTCTTGCAAAACTCCATGTGTTTCAACATGAGGGTCGGTAGATTGAACTTGATTTTGTGTTTTAGGAGGTAAGAAAAAGTGCACTCCAAACTTCCCACGTCCTTGCTCTTGTTATTTGTGGGCAACAGGCTATCAGCTACAATCATGACTAGTATCTTTTGCTCCGCGGTTAGCCATTTCCTGTTTTGCCGAGTGGCCGAGGTGAAACCTTATTCTCTCCCAACTAGGTACCCGAGGTAGTCCTTGTACCCCGTGTTTTGGGTACCAATCCACCCCTTCTGGTCGTAGTCTGACACACCCGTGGTGGTCAGTCTTAAGAGCTTGGCCAAGCGGCCTTCGGAAAGTATGATTTCCTTGCCACGGACTTTAGCGGTGATTTCTAGTTTATCACCTTGTTTGACGGCCACCAAATGATGACAGAACTCTTTCACCAATTCGGGGTACGTATCCCCTTTAATGGTGAGATACGTAACCAAGAGCCTTAGGTAGTTAAGCATGTCGACCAATTCCGGAGAGAATTGGTCGGGTTCGAGGGCTTTACCTCCAATCACGGTGTAGTCGGCGTTGCTCCAATCCGGGGTGCGGACTCCGAGGGGCTTTTTCGGCATTTTTGAATTTTCTCCTAGGTGGCATTTTCCTGTGATGCTTTTTTCCGGCAAGGCTCCGACGGTTTTTTCGGTGACACTCCGGCGAGGATCCCCAAGCGACGGTGGTGCGGATGGATTTTGGACGGCGAGGCGTGGCCCGTCCTGGGCGGAGTAGACAGTGGCGTGGGCAGCGGGAGGAAGCTGGGCGGCATTCAGGCGACGAATGGCAGTGGGCAAGCGACGGGTGGCTGCCGGGCTGTGGCGGTGGCGTGCGGATGTGGTGTCGCCTGTCGGTTGCGGTGGCGGGGCGAAGCGTCGGTCGTTGGGCGGTGGGTGGTGGTGCGACAGTGGGTTGTGGAGGTGAGGGTGGTGATGGCGGCT
Source organism: Ipomoea nil (assembly GCF_001879475.1). Taxonomy (NCBI): domain Eukaryota; kingdom Viridiplantae; phylum Streptophyta; class Magnoliopsida; order Solanales; family Convolvulaceae; genus Ipomoea; species Ipomoea nil. The sequence goes on from NW_017617301.1 coordinate 1,764,654, forward strand.
TTGGAGGGAAGGAACGAGAGAGAGAGAGAGAGAGAGAGAGAGAGAGTTGTGTGCTTTAAAAGAAGAAGAAGGGTTTTTGATTTGGGGGTTTTGGCGGTTTTTAGGGATTTATAGAGGTTTAAGAAGGGAGTGTTCCCTTGAGGTTTCAAGAAACACTCATAGTCTAGTGGTTAAGGCTTTAACTTGTAAATAGGAGGTCCAAGGTTCCATTCCTATTAACTAACATTAGTCTTCCTTGTCTTGTTGTAGTTGCCACCTGATATTGGGGGGCTCATTACTTCAATTGAGATAATGAAAAATCATTTTACTTTTTAGTTGGAACTTTAGGCGGTTCTCGAAAAAAGATAGCGAAAAATATTATCCCTAGAGTCGAGACTAAGAGGAATGTATAAACCAATGCTTCCATAGATTCGATCGTGATTTCCAATTATAGCTTTCATACCTGTTTGTTTTTTGAGTTTTTTTATATCTTACCTCGGATAAAGTATAAATAAAGAACGAACAAAAGTAAAAACGAGGGCAATTCGCATGCTTAAAGATTTCTCGTTGTGCCAAATCCCAAACGTAAAAGAAAGAACGGAATAAAGATACCAAAGTAATGTTTTCTCAGGCTGCTTGTCTTGTTGTTGTTGTTGTTTTTGTTGTGGGTACTAGTTTCTTTCCCTTTCTTTCCCTTATACTAATATCATTTCGATCTAGTTCTTTATTTATAATAATTCCGAAGTAATTAGTCTAAACAAGTGATTCTACTACGAGGGTGGTTACAATGGGTTCGTTAGTTTATCCTAGACAGAACTCATCTTTTTTGTTTTAGATAGCCTCGTTCTACCTCGGACACGAGGCCGATCTCTGGTGGATCCATGAGGGGCCCGCTTACCAACAAGAACCAGGGTTCGACTAGGAAAGCCTCCAGACGCGACTACGAGAATGATTCTATCCAACACACGTAAAGGCGTCCATGTACGAAGAGTTTCTCCATTTGAAACAAGGGGCAACTACCGTCATGGAATACCACAAACGGTTCCTTGAACTAGCACGCTTCGCACTCGAACTAGTCCTCACCGAGGTAACCAAAATAGAGAGGTTCGTATCGGGCCTCAACTTTGAAGCCCGAAAAGCACTAGTGGTAAGCAGACCCCGGACTCTCAACGAGGCTTACTCCAGTGCCGCTAATCTCTACCGAATCCAACTACTCCAACGCGAGGTTCAGGAACAAATGCGAAAAAGGAACACCGGTGGAGGGGCGCCACCGGTGAAAAGGGCACGAAACGACAGCAACACAAGACCGAGTAACCTGGCCAACCAAAGGCCACCCCTGGGAAACAACGACCCTAGCGCCCAAGGATTTCCTTGCCCGAGATGCAACAAGAACCATAGAGGCAAGGATTGCATGGGCAATCCCTTACGATGTTTCAACTGCGGAGAAGGAGGACACAAGGCCTTCCAGTGCACCCAACCCCAAAGACCACGCACCACCACCACGGGTCAACACGGGGGCACCGCTCATCACGGGAACTACGGCGCTCCCGGAAAGATATACGTCATGAGCCACACCCAGGCTGAACTCGGGAATGAGGGCAACCACGAGGAAGGGAACCTAACCCCAGAAAACGAGGACCATAGAAACCCCACGGAAGAAAATCAAGAGGATGAGTTCTGTCTAGGGTAGTTCGGCAATTTCCTTGTAATCACCTACGTAGTAGAATTACTTACTTAGCTTAATTACTTCGGAAATATTATAAATAAAAGATTAGTTCAAAATTCGGTCCTACTTACAGGGGCAGAACTAAAACTATACAAACTAGCCAAGCCCTCACCACTAGAAGACGAAAGAAGGAAAAAAAATAAGGACCATGCCATCAAGAAGACTAATGCTACCACTAGGAATAGAACCTTGGACCTCCTACTTAAGTTACCAAAACTCTAACCACTAGCCCATAAGTGTTTCTTAAAACCTCAAGGGAACCCACCCTTGTTAAGGCTCTCCAAATCCCTAAAACCCACAAAATCCCCAAATAAAAAACCCTTCTTCTTCCCCTTCTTCTTCTTCTTCCCCACTTCCTCCCCTACTCTCTCTCACTCACCTCGCCGCCCCCCCACCGTAGAAACTCCGTCAGCCACTCGACGCCACCACCAGCCTAACGCCGTCACCGGCCTCCCGCCTCCCGCCAGTCCCACACCGCCGCACCATCGCCCGGAGGACACCCACACCACGCCCAGCCACCACCCAGCTGCAACCCGCTGCCGCTGCCCAACGCCACTGCCACGCCGTCGCCCCCTCGTCGCGCCGACACCGGAACCCACCTAACCGCCACCTCCCTCGCAACGCCGCGCCGCCAAGGGCCTCGCCGGAAAAACGTGCCGGAGCTCCACCTCCGTCTTGCCAGAAAATCACCGGAAAGTTCACCGGATAATTTCACCACCAAGAAAAGCTTCACGATGCCGAAAAAGCCCCTCGGAACCCGCACCCCGGAATGGAACAACGCCGATTACACCGTGATCGGAGGTAAAGCCCTTGAACCCGACCAATTCTCTCCAGAATTGGTTGATATGCTTAAACACCAAGGGCTTTTGGATACGTATCTCGCCATCAAGGGGGATACGTACCCCGAATTGGTGAAAGAATTCTACCAACATCTAGTAGCCACCAAATGGGGTGATAAGTTAGAAATCACCACCAAGGTCCGCGGCAAGGAAATCATACTCTCCGAAGGCCGTTTGGCCAAGCTCTTGAAATTGACCACCACGGGTGTGTCAAACTACGACCGTAAGGGGTGGATTGATACCTAAAACACGGGATACAAGGACTATCTTGGGTATCTACTCGGGAAAGAGGAAGGATTCACCTCGGCCACACGACCGAATAGGAAGTGGCTATCGGCGGAGCAAAAGATATTGGTTATGATTGTGACCGATAGCCTCTTGCCCACAAACAATAAGAGCAAGGACGTGGGAAGCTTAGAGTGCACCTTTGCCTACCTCTTGAAACATAAAATCAAGTTCAACCTGCCGGCCTTCATGTTACAACACATGGAGTTTTGCAAAACAAACAACCGACTTAGCCTACCCTACGGGATGATCCTAAGTTGGATCATGGAGAAGAAGGGGGTAGACCTAAGCCACACCGAGGTTAAAACCGCAAACGGCATGGTCTTTAACGCCCAAAACCTCCGCCGCAACGATATCTACTACACCGAAGGGGGACTTTACCTCGCCCTCGAAGAAATTTGCCTTAAACCGGAGGAGGAGCGAAGGGAATTGGTCGACCGATTGGACATCTCCAACAAAAATCTCAAACGAGCGATGCAAGATTGTGGGGGTTTGGAGGGAAATGAGGAACATGAGGAGGATGACGAGCCTAACCCATCGGTACACCCACGATCAGGAGGGAACCCAAGGGAACAAAACGAGGGCTCGGTCAATGAGCGCATACTCGCACAACTCAACCGGCAGAACCAAATCATGGAGGAAGGGTTCTCATCCTTGATCCGTACGACATGCGCACTAGATCAGAGGGTGGCAGCGATCGAGGCCACCCTGGGAACTCGCGGGGCGTCCAGCTCAGGAGCAGGAGACCGAGGTAAACCCAAAACTTTCCCATCACGACACCACCAGAAGTCCACTCTACCCCAGCTAAGGCAAAACATGGGGCCACATTCCTAACCAGGAGGCCAAGCTACGGGATGTCTAGGGGTGAAGGAATGGATTGACACACCGGGCTTCGGGGACGAAGCCCCTTGTAAGGGGGGGAGAGTGTAACACCCCGTGTTACGACCCCTAAAACCAATTAAATCATTTAATCAATTACCCAAAGATAGGGATTAGATTACAATCATTGCTTTAGAAGAGGCCCACATAGTCCGTGGGCCCCCACCCCTAAAACCTAACCCTAGCCCTAGAAGAAATAGAATTAGCAAGCCCATTATATTAGACCCTAATTAGGACACCTAGGTATATAAATAGGAGACATAAGGGGCACCTAGAACCACCACCACAATAATCTCTCACCACCCAAAGAGTCCCAAGAATTCCCTTAGGAGAAATCAAGAAAGCAAGAAAGCTTAAAGAAAGACCCTTCATAGCCAAGGAATTAATTAAGGCTAAGAGGTAACCCATGTCTCAATAAAACCTATTTTCATAGCTATGATTCCCCTCTTAGTATTTCCCCCATATTCTTGTGTGTTGATGATTCGTTATAATGATCTTGATAATTGGTGTTATGATTCCATGGGTAATCCTGATGATAAGAGGTTCTTGATGATTATGTGGTGTTCCTGGTGTTCTTGATGATTATATGATGTTCTCGATGTTTATATGATATTCCTATGAATCTTGATATTAGAAGATGAATTGTGTTCTTGTTGATTTAAAAATAATTAGAACCCTAGGTTATATCGTGGAATTCGTATGGTATTATTCTGGGTAGATTGGGTGGGAATTTGTATACTTGGGTGTTGATTATGTTTAGAAAAGCATGATAGGTTATGTGCCGTATGTTTCTTGATTTTGATCCATTAATTGTCTACGTGTGTTATCAATCGCGTTTGAAAGTGTCTAAGCATGGTTCCGGGTTCCACGGTGGTTCCCGGGGCGTTTAGTTGTGAAGAAGAGTCAGTGGGGGTTAGGTGGGGGGGACCCGCCACCTACCCCCGGCTAAAAGTGGCATCGCCAGCAGCGGGCAGCCAGCGGGCGGGCAGTTGCCCGCCGGGCACCCGCTGCCCGGAATAGTTGCCGCCGGCGGGCAGCCGGCAGGTGAACCCTCACCCACCGGCTACCCGCTGGTTTGCACCCCAATTCGGGATTTTGGCTTCCTCGTTTGATGTTCCCTTGACCCCCGTGGTGTCCCAACGGACTCCGTCTATCGTGTCTACGTCTAGTTTGATATTTCGGGTACCGTTCGTAGGTTGTATGAGTCGTATATATATTGCATGCTAGTTGAATTGGTATCTCGTTGACCTAGGTGAAAGGAGTATGAACCCCTTAGGACTATCCTTAGTATGTGAAGGATCACGCATAGGTTTTGTTATACGTTTTCTCCCCCTTCCCAATGTGTTAATGTGGGTTGCATGTGCTTGCTATGTGTTATGTGTGCATGATACCCCAATTTGGTTGTGATCAAATTGGCTATACGGGCAGTTGGATGGGTTGAGAACCATATTGACTGTTAACCAGGCCGGTTGCGATCGGTCAGGTATATAAACATTATATAGGGCTGCGGTCCACTGTTTGGTTGCGATCAAATGGATTATACGGGCAGTCGGATGGGTTGAGAATCATACTGACTGTTAACCAGGCCGGTTGCGATTGGTCAGGTATATAAATATTATATAGGGCTGCGGTCCACCGTTCTACATGAGCTGCGGTTCATTTCCTGGCTACGGTCAGATGACATACTCTTGGGCTGCGGTCCACTGTTTGGTTGAAATCAAACTATGATGAGCTGCGGTTCATCGGTCAGTTGCGATCGACCCCTCCGTATTGTGAGACGGGGCAGGGTGCTACGGGGCCGTGTCAGAGCTATATGCGCTGACCCTCATGTATGGGCATGCGATTGGTCCTGTGGCGCCAACAAAGTGTATATGATGAGATGAGAAGGATTGATGTTGTGACTGTTATGGAAACGTGACCATATGATTCTTGCTAGTAAACTATACATGTTTAATTGTGATTATTGGTTGTGTTTATCTATAACTGTGCCCTATGTCGAGAATTGTATATACTTGGTTATGACTGTGGATTGTGTGTACCCCTATTTGTCGAGTCGATTCCCTGATTTAAAAGCTAGAGTCTCTTAGGATATATCTTCATGCTTCGAAATGACTTTTCGTATATCTATGTATATATCTATATGTATTGTATTTCAACGCGTTGGAGTGGGTTACCAGCATCTCTCGCTGAACAGATATATTTGGCTTTCAGGCACGGACGAGTAGATCACTGGAGCGCGTTAGAGGTTGGGGCATAGATTAGATAGTTCTTCTCTTTCGGCCTGCGTTCCATGAATTGTATTGATACTAATTGAGTTTGTTAGAATCTAGCCTGTGCACCTGAGTTCTCTAGATCAGGTGTGGCATAACACCCCGTCTTCTTTCAAACGTATTTTGGGACTTATGATCATTTAACTTTTATATATTGCCTTTAGAATTTTTAAAAATCTCGGGGTGTTACAATTGGCCCTACACACCGCCTGGCGCGTTCAGTTCGGTGGGTCATAGCACCTAGGCCCATAGTTGCACCGCAGCCCAAGAAGTGTATCAATTTGGCCTTAGCTCAGGAACAATCCATTGGCCTTCAGCCACTTCCGAACCTTTAGTCCGGGAATAATCCATTCGGTCTTCAACTGACTTCCAAATGTTAGTCCGGGATCAAATCATTCGGCCTTCAGCCGACTTCCGAACCTTAGTCCGGGAACCTCCCAATTGGCCTATAACCAAAATGGGGGATCATGCAACAACACATAACACATAGGAGCACGTAGTAGCACATTGGGAGGGGAAAGACATATAAATAAACTTACGTGTGATCATACACATACAAAGAATAGTCCTAAGGGTTCATACAACTTCCACCTAGGTCGACGGGTTACCAATTCAACTAGCATGCAATTTCTAGGACTCATTTAACCTACAAACGGTAACCGAAATATCAAACTATACTCGAGCACGACAAACGGGGTCCGTTGGGACACCATGGGGAGTGGGGAACATCAAACGGGGAAGCCAAAGACCCAGGGTGGGGTACGGACCAGCGGCTAGCCGGTGGGTGGGGGTCACCCGCCGGCTGCCCGCCGGAGAACACTATTCCGGGCAGCGGGTCGCCGGCGGGCAGGCTGCTGCCCAGCGGCTGCCCGGTGGCTGCTCGCTGCCGGGCGGTGTTCTTCGGGCAGCGGGTGGGTGGCGGGTTCCCCTACCCCCACCTACCCCCCACTGACTCTTTACTCACATATTCGTCCCGCGAACCTTCGTGGAACCCGAAACCATGCTTAGACACTTTTGAACGCAAATAATGACACCAAGTAAGCAATTAACGGATCAAAAGCAAGAATCATGTAGGACTTATCCTATTACGACTTCTAAATATAAATAACACCCAAACATGCGAATTCCCACCCAAATATAAATCTAGAACATCGCAATACAAATTCCCAATCCATCCTAGGGCTCTAATCCCACCCAAATCATCAAGAACATATTTTATCTTTAACATCAAGGAATACCAAGATTCGTCAAGAATCATCACACCAAAATCAAGAACTTCTTTGCAACATCAAGATCATCAAGATTATCAAGAAGGCATATAAATCATCTTATCAATCATCTAGAACATAACACAATTATCATAAAAGAATTCATCAAGACACGAGAATATAGAGGGAGGCCAAGGAAGGATATTATAGCGAAGAAAATAGGTTTTGTTGAGACATGGGTTACCTCTTAGCCTTAATTAATTTCCTTGGCTATGAAGGGTCTTTCTTTAAGCTTTCTTCTTTCTTGATTTCTCCTAAGGGGATTTTTGGAACTTCTTGTGTGGTGAGAGATTATTGTGGTGTAAGATCTAGGTGCCTCCTATGACCATATATATATATATATATATTCCTAAGAGTCCTAATTGGGGTCTAAATGGTATGGATTAGTTACTCCTATTTCCTATAGAATTAGGGGATTGGCTCTAGAGATAGGGTTCATAGCTTATGGTGTGCCTTTCCCACTTAATTAATAAAATTTAATTCTTTCTTTTTGGGTAAATGATTTTAATAATTAGGAATCGTAACATGGGGTTTTACACACTCCCCCACTTAACGGGAGGCTTCATCCCCGAAGCTTTGGTTCCGGTTTGTTGACTCCTTCCCTTATCTCATGCTTTTGTCTTGGTTACCTTGCATGAAGATCTCGGGGTAGCGTTCCTTTGTCGTGTCTTTGAGTTCCCATGTTGCCTCTTCGGCCCCGTGGTTGGTCCAGAGGACTTTCACCATTTCTATGGTTCGTCGACGAGTGATTCTGGCCTTGGTGTCCAAGATCCTTACTGGTCTTTCTTCGTAAGTTAGGGTGTCGTCCAGGTCCACGGCCTCGGGTTGTAGTACGTGGCTTGGATCATGTATATATTTCTTTAGTTGTGATATGTGGAACACGTTGTGTACTCGTTCTAGTTCAATGGGTAAGGCGAGGCGGTAAGCCAGGTTCCCGACTCTTTATGTGATTTCGTAGGGGCCGATGAATCGGGGGCTGAGCTTCCCCGTTCTTCCGAACCTCATCACCCCTCATGTGGGTGAGATTCTTAGCCAGAACTTCTCTCCCGTGGAGAATTCGGCTTGTTTTCTTCCTAGGTCGGCGTAAGATTTCTGACGGTCTTGGGTGATCTTCATTTTCTCTTGTATGTGTTTGACCTTGGTTATGGTGTCTTGTAAGTATTGAGGTCCAAGTGTCACTGGATTGACCATGTCTTCCCAACATAAAGGGGTTCTGCATTTTTGACCGTACAGTGCTTCGTAGGGTGCCATGTGGATGCTTGCGTGATAGCTGTTGTTGTACGAGAATTCGATGAGGTCTAAGTGTTCTTCCCAGGTCCCTTGAAAGTCTAACATGCAGCCTCTTAGCATTTCTTCAAGTGTCTGGATGGTTCTCTCGGTCTGCCCGTCGGTGGTGGGGTGTAAGGCTGTGCTTAGGCTCAGCCGCGTCCCCAAGGCTGTTTGAAGAGACTTCCAGAATTGTGAGAGGAATCTGGAATCCCTATCGGACACGATGTTTCCGGGGACCCCGTGGTACTTTACTACTTGGCTTATGTATGCTTTGGCTAGCCGCGTCATTGTCCATGTTTCCTTCATGGCAATGAACCGTGCTGTTTTGGTTAGCCGGTCTACTATTACCCAGATTTCATCTTTGCCTGTTGGTGTTGTGGGTAATCCTCCAACGAAATCCATGGATATGGAGTCCCATTTTCCTTGTGGTATCTCGAGGGGCTGTACGAGCCCTTTAGGCTTGCACCGTTCGGCCTTCACTCTTTGGCAGTTTAGGCATTTGCTTACGAAGTCCGCGGTTTCCTTTTTCATGTTGGGCCACCAAAACATCATTTTCACATCTTGGTACAATTTGTCGCCTCCGGGGTGTATCGAGTATGGTGAATTGTGCCCTTCTTCCAAGATTCGTTGTTTTAGGTGGGGGTGCGTTGTGGGTATGCACCACCTTCCTTGGTAGCGGAGGCTATCATCTTCCCATATTTTGAAAGGTCCGTCTTTTCCTGGAGTTAGGTCGAGTCATATTTTCTCCAGATCCGGGTCTTGTCGTTGCCCGAGCTTAATTTCCTCGAGTAGTGTGGGTATGATTTTGACATTGAATAGATGGATCTCAGAATCCGTCTGTCCTTATTTCACCACCTCCAAGCTCAACTTTTGGAAGTCCTTGCATATCTCGTCTGACAGGATCCAAGTGGTGTTGAGAGAGTGGTTGGTTTTCCGGCTTAGGGCGTCTGCCACCACGTTAGCCTTCCCTTCGTGGTATTGGATGTCCAGGTCGTAATCCTTAATAAGTTCCAACCATCTTCGTTGTCGCTTGTTGAGGTCCTTTTGGGTGAAGACGTATTTCACACTTTTATGATCAGTATAAATTTTGCATTGTACTCCGTATAGATAATGTCTCCAGATTTTTAGGGCGAACACAATGGCTGCTAGCTCGAGGTCGTGGGTGGGGTAGTTTTCTTCGTGGGTTTTGAGTTGTCTGGATGCATATGCTATCACTTCGCCCTTTTGCATTAGTATGCATCCAAGTCCCTTCTTGGAAGCATCGCTGAAAATCTCGAATCCTTCTGTAACACCCCCCCAAACACGACCTATATGAAAAGGCCTTAACACCTGCAGATCAAACACAAAAACTAGCACATCGAAAGATAAAACGGAAACTGGATAAAAAGAAATACAACGGGGTGTTATGCCACGTCTACCAAACCCGGTAAACGCTACGGCAGCCAATCTGCAAGTATATACATCTATCCCAAAAGGTAACAGTCTATCACTACAACGGCACACAGGCCACAAAACAAAGGTAAAGGTACTAGACTACCGGCTTCTAAACATCGCGCTCGTCTAGACATCACCTGAAAGATACAAAGATAAACATTGGGACGACGCCCGGTCAGCGATAATGCTGGTAACCCACCAATACCTGTTAAGTATCATACATAGGTAGGGTATATATACAAAAATCATTTTGAAACGGAATACATATATATATGTGTAAAACCAGGAGTAAACATCAACTCAAGACTCAACACTCATCAACAAACACCACGGGAACACATCCCAAGACCACAACGGATAACGACAGCACAAGAATAACAACACGACAACCGGCAACACATGCCTAGGCAACACATGCCTTTTGTGACTACACACGTCACAAGAGAGAACACACAACCATGGCTACACAAGCCCTCATGACATCACCCGCCACGAGTTGATATGGCTTCCTTATGCCCCGTTCAGACCTTATGGCTACCCCCAACCTTATATCTAGTTCCAACCTTTACCTCCAGGACCCCTGTACATACAGTCCATCCTTATTCCCCCGAGAATCGTCATTCCCCCTCCAATAGACCTCCAACAAAAACCACCAATTCATAGTACCCGTGGCACTATCACGCACATGGCACACATGCCTCGATAACACCTGTTATCCCCCAAAAAACGTGAACCTTACACAAAGGCCACAGCTCCATAATCACGCCACGGCCACCACGAGCACCGCTACAATACCTTGGTGACTAGTGTCCCATACCACTAATCGTGCAATCCAGGTAAAGCCACACACGCACCACAACTCAATAAGAGTCAAACAAAGGATCACAACGAAGGTATGAAACATACTCAATCAAGGAACGGGTCACAGCCTAACAACATCAACGATGAATAACACAAGTTATCATCACCCAAACGGAAGGTACAAACCACACACATGCTAGCATTTAGACAACAAACTAGCATGCTTATCAATGGGGAAACTCAAGATAGTTCCGAGGAACACACAAGACACCTCTCGGTTCAACGAAACACAATGTTGAACACTTAGCACGATTCAAGACACCAAAGTCCTACATGGATACCTACCATATAGCTCTAGACATACGAAACATCAAGAAGACACTCAAATAGTTCCACAAAAGAACATCGGGAAGTCAAAAGACCAAATACCGAGACAAACGAATCACGGGGAACAAATCCCAGTCCAACTCCACTGTGTTCCCCGCGGGTGGACCCACGGATAGGCCCCTACTCGTGGTTCTGCCCGCGGGTACAGTACCCACAATCCTATGTAACTGTGGGTGGGCGGCGGGTAGGGCTCTCCCCGCCGTTCCGCCCGCGGGTACATACTCCTGTGCAAAATAATCCCTTCGGGGATTTCCTTCTCCAAACACAAATTCAAGTCCAAAACATGCCAAATCTCACCCTATACAACAAAATGACTTGAATCATTGAAAATTCCAAGCAATGGCACAAGAGAACCCTAAACACAAGCTCTAGATATGCAATATCACAAGACAAATGCATAAACCCTCACATTTCATAGCAAAACACAAGTAAAATCCAAGAAATCACATATAGGTAAGCAAAATAGGTTTTAGTAGGGCATGGGTTACCTCTTGTAGACCAAAAGACTTCACTTAACACCACCACAAGCTCCTTACAAGACTTACTTCCCAAACCCACTTCAAAATCAAACCAAAAGATCATAAAGATCCTACCTTTAAGAAAAAGACAACTAAGATGGAACCAAAAAGACAAGATAGACTTAGATCTTACCCTCCTAGATGCCCAAGTAGGTGAAAGGTTGAATCTTGGAAGCAAAACTTGGAATCTTGACAAAGGTCTCAACTTAGCTTGGAGAATAAGCTACACCTCTTTTCTAGAGAGAAGGTAGAGAAATTTTCTAGGAATTGTAAGGAATGAAATGAAGAAGTCTTCTAGGTTAGGTTACAATACTAACTCTTGGGGAAAAGTCAAGAATACCCTTACTAAGCTTTAGAAAGTGTAAGGAACAAGGGAACTCCCCTCAAAGCTCAAGGTACAACACAACTTAAAGATTGACTAGTCAAATACTAGTCCTTGAGTATTAAAAATCAGGATTTTAGGAATTAATTCCTCAAGTAAAATAGGATTAATTACTCAATTAATCCATGGATTGATTGTGGATTTTTGGGGTGTCACATCCTCTCCCTCTTCAACGAAGCTTCGTCCCCGAAGCTTGGGTACGACAAATTAGAAACAAACAGTGATAAGAAACAACATTGTGACAAGAGTTTCAAGAACAAATCCTTTTGGTTAAAATCAAAAGGTTCCACAAGGATTACAAAACAAGAGGAAAGGCATAACAAAGAAGTAGATTGAGCATCACAAACTCTATTCTTAGCACCAACATCTACTTCTACCCAAACACTAAAAGCAAGACACCCGACACGAAACACCACTACCACAGCAAAGCTAACTAAGCCACAAGCAACACGCAAAGACAAATATGCAAGGCAAACACGCAAGGTAAACATCCAACGAAGAAAACAAGATACCTTCTACAAACAACTCTGGGTACCGCTCCCGCATAGATGATTCCAACTCCCAAGTAGCTTCCTCAACCCCATGATGTGTCCACCAAACTTTCACCATCTTAACAGATTTTCTACGGGTGTCCCGAGTCTTCAAGTCCAAAATTCTGAGCGGCCTTTCTTCATAAGACAAATCTTCATCTATCGGTATCACTTCCGATGGTAAAACGTGGGCCGGGTCATGAACATATCTCTTGAGTTGCGATACATGGAACACGTTATGCACCCTTTCTAACTCCATAGGCAACGCCAAACGGTAAGCCAAACTTCCAACCCTTTCCAGGATTTCATACGGGCATATAAACCTAGGGCTCAACTTCCCTTTCCTTCCAAACCGCATTACTCCCCGGGTGGGAGACACTTTCAACAAAACTTTATCCGCAACCGAGAACTCCACTTGTCTTCTAGCCAAATCGGCATAAGACTTTTGACGATTTTGACCCGCTTTCATCCTTTCCTAAATCTGTTTAACTTTCTCGGATGTGTCCAACAAGTATTGCGGTCCCAACACTATCGGATTGACAAGATCCTCCCAGCAAAGCGGACTACGACATTTCTGACCATAGAGAGCTTCATAAGATGCCATGCGTATACTAGAATGATAACTGTTGTTGTAGGAGAACTCGATCAAATCCAAATGGTCTTCCCATGACACTTGAAAATCTAGCATACAAGCCCTCAACATATCCTCAATCGTTTGTATGTTCCTTTCGGTTTGTCCATCGGTGGCCAGGTGGAAAGCAGTACTGAGACTTAGCTTGGTTCCAAGAGCTGCTTGCAAAGATTTCGAAAATTGAGACAAGAACCTTGGATCTCTATCGGAGACAATATCCCTCGGAACTCCATGATACTTCACCACTTGGGTAACATAAGGCTGAGCCAACTGTGTCATTGTCCAAGTTTCCTTCATCGCGATAAGGCGAGCCGTTTTAGTCAAGCGATCAACTATCACCCATATTTTGTCTTTACCCGAGCGGGTTGTCGGCAATCCTCCCACAAAATCCATAGATATAGAGTCCCATTTTCCTTGTGGCACTTCTAACGGTTGCACCAACCCCTTAACTTTACAACGTTCCGCTTTAACCTTTTGGCAATTGAGGCACTTCCCAACAAATTCTGCAACTTCCTTCTTCATATTATGACACCAAAAGAAGCCTTTTACATCTTTGTATAACTTGTCACCTACGGGGTGAATCGACTAAGGTGTGTTATGACCCTCTTCTAAAATCTGTCGCTTCCACTGATCACATGATGCGGGTATGCATAAAAGACCTTTGTACCTCAACACCACATCTGTAGATAACTCAAACGGTCCCCCTTTCCCTTTAGCTAGGTCATCCCTTACCTTCGTCAAGTATGCATCCTTCTGTTGTTCTTCCTTAATTTCTCCCAGAAATGTAGGTAAAATCCTTAAGTTGTAGCAACGAACTTCTGTCTCAACATCTCCCTGTTCCACCACTTCCAAGCTCATCCGTTGGAGCTCTTTACAAAGTTCATCTGCCACTACCAAAATAGAACTAGCGGTATGCTTCGACTTCCGACTTAAGGCGTCCGCCACTACATTAGCCTTTCCTTCGTGATATTGAATTTCCAACTCGTAATCCTTGATGAGCTCCAACCACCTTCGTTGTCGCATGTTGAGATCCTTTTGAGTGAAGATGTATTTGAGACTCTTGTGATCTGTGTAGACCAAAAGACTTCACTTAACAAGGCTTACTTCCCAAACCAAAAGATGCATGGGTTACCTCTTGTAGACCAAAAGACTTCACTTAACACCACCACAAGCTCCTTACAAGGCTTACTTCCCAAACCCACTTCAAGATCAAACCAAAAGATCATAAAGATCCTACCTTTAAGAAAAAGACAACTAAGACGGAACCAAAAAGACAAGATAGACTTAGATCTTACCCTCCTAGATGCCCAAGTAGGTGAAAGGTTGAATCTTGGATGCAAAACTTGGAATCTTGACAAAGGTCTCAACTTAGCTTGGAGAATAAGCTACACCTCTTTTCTAGAGAGAAGGTAGAGAAACTTTCTAGGAATTGTAAGGAATGAAATGAAGAAGTCTTCTAGGAGAAGGGTTTTTGATTTGGGGTTTTTGTGGGTTTTAGGAATTTGGGAGGTTTAACAAGGGAATATCCCCTTAAGGTTTCAAGAAACACTCACGGGCTAGCGGTTCAGGCCTTGACTTATAGAGGGGAGGTCTAAGGTTCCATTCCTAAAGGTGACGTTAAGTATTTCTTGGTGGTGTGATTTTTGTCTTTTTCCTTATTTCGTCCTTTAGTGGAGGGAAGGTTAGGTTGGTAGTATAACTTGGGTTTTACCCTTGTAGCGGAAATTGGATTTTGATCGAGAATCTTTATTCATAATAATTCCGAAATAGTTAAGCTAAGTAAATGGTCTTTACGACAAAAGAAGGGGGGGTGGTTACAAGGGGGTGTGACGGCTTATCCTAGACAGTATTCGTTTTCCTGGTTTTCTTCTGCGGGGTCCGTATGGTCCTCGTCTTCCGGGATTGGGTTTTCCTCCCCGAGGTCCTCCTCGTTCCCGAGGTTGGCTTGAGTGTGGCCCATGACAAATACCTTCCCGGGAGCGCCGTAACTCCCTTGATGACCGGTGCCCCCGTGTTGTCCCACGGTGGTGGGGCGTGGTCTTTGGGGTTGAGTGCACTGGAAGGCCTTGTGTCCTTCCTCTCCGCAATTGAAACATCGCCAGGGGTTGCCCGCGCAATCCTTGCCTCTGTGGCTTTTGTTGCATCTCGAGCAAGGGAAGCCTCTTGGATTGGCTTCGTTATTTCCCAGGGGCGGTCTTTGGTTGGTCGGGTTGTTCGACCTTGTGCCGGTGTCGTTTCTCGTTCTTTTCATCGGTGGTGCCCCACTCCCAGTGTTTCTTCTTCGTATTTGTTCCTGAACTCCGCGTTGGAGTAGTTGGATTCGATAGAGATTCGCGGCACTGGAGTAAGCCTCGTTCAGGGTCCGAGGTCTGCTTACCACTAGCGCCTTTCGAGCATCGAAGTTAAGGCCTGACACGAATCTCTCTATCTTGGTTACCTCGGTGGGGACTAGCTCTGGCGCGAAGCGTGCCAGTTCGAGGAATCGCTTATGGTATTCTATGACGGTGGCCGCTCCTTGTTTTAGATGAAGGAACTCCTCGTACATGGATGCTTTTACGTGGGTTGGATAGAATCTCTCTCGTAGTCGTGTCTGGAGGTCCTCCCAATTGAACCCCGGTTCTTGTTGATAGGTGGGTCCCTCGTGGATCCACCAGAGGTCGGCCTCGTGCCCGAAGTAGAACGAGGCTACCTCTACGCGGCGTTCCTCCGGGCATTCTACTACCCCAAAAATCTTATCAAGGGTTCGGATCCATTCTTCTAGGACCGCGGGATCCTCTTCTCCCGAAAACGTGGGTGGTCGGTGATTTGAAACTTGTCGGGCGACGTCTGAGCTTGCGTTTGATGGGGGTGGTGGGGGCCTGTTGTTGCGAAGGGTCGCGTCACTTAGTGCCTGTGCGACCTGTGTTAGTTGCTGTAGAGTTTGGGTCAAGGGGTCATTAGTGGCGGGTTCCGGAGTCCTTGATTGCCTTCTGTTCGGTGCCATGCTATCGTCTTTCTGGTCAGTGTTTATAGGAATGTTAAGTTAGAGTTCGATGCACTTCTGGTGAAGTGATAAGTGGAGAAGGGTTTTAGAATGGGAAAGGGCAACGTGTAGGGAAGTTATGCGTAGGTTTCACAATCTCACCGCGCGTCCTAAGATTCCTGAGTCCTATGTTCCTAGGTACTTAGAGTTCAAGCCTAATGTCCTAAAGTCCGGTCTTAAGAGTCTTTTCCTAGGGTCAAACTTAGGCTCTGATACCAACTGTAACACCCCAGATTTTCAAGACATTTTAAGCTTATATAATAAAGGTAATATCTCATTACATCCCAAAATATATCATAAGTGTACGGGGTGCTATGCCACACCTGGGCTAGAGAACCCAGGTGCACAGGCCGTCTAACTAATATCCATTGAAACACAATGCATAATATGGCACGCAGGCCGAAAGGGAACTACTCTACTTCTACGCTCCGGTTCTAGCGCGCTCCAGTGCTCTAGTCCTCTGTGCCTGAAAGCCAAATATATCTGTTCAGCGAGAGATGCTGGTAACCCACTCCAACGCGTTGAGATACAATACATATAGAGATATATATAGATATACGAAAACCATTATGAGCATGAAGATATATCCTACGAACTCTAGCTTTAAAACCGGGAATGACTCGACAGATAAGGCCAGACACTAGCAACAGTTATAACGAGCATATGCAGTTCACAATAGATAAGGCAGATAAGGCAAGGCATAAACATTAATCATAACCCAACATGAACAATCCCCAATATAAGTCCCATAGTCACATCCCCCAAGACACTCATAATCACAACCCATCCATATCACAACACATAACACACCTTGTTGGCGCCACAGGACCAATCGCATGCCCATACATGACGGTCAGCGCATATAGCTCTGACACGGCCCCGCAGCACCCTGCCCCGTATCGCAACACGGAGGGGTCGATCGCAACCGACCGATGAACCGCAGCTCATCATAGTGTTTGATCGCAACCAAACAGTGGACCGCAACCCAAGGGAATGTCATCTGACCGCAGCCATTAAAAAGGACGAACCGCAGCTCGTATAGGAACGTTTGATCGCAACCAAACGGTGGACCGCAGCCCAAGAGTATCAATCTGACCGCAACCAGCTTCTGAACCGCAGCTCAGGATAACCAATCCGATCGCAACCGAATTGGGGTAACACACACATAACACATAGCAAGCACATGCAACCCACATTACACATTAGGAAGGTGGAGAAAACGTATAACAAAACCTATGCGTGATCCATCACTTACTAAGAATATTCCTAAGGGGTTCATACTTCTTCCACCTAGGTCAACGGGATACCAATTCAACTAGCATGCAATATAATAGACTCATAAACCTACGAACGGTACCCGAAACATCAAACTAGACATAGGCACGATAAACGGAGTCCGTTGGGACACCACGGGGAACGGGGAACATCAAACGGGGAAACCGGGAGCCCGAGGTAGTGTAATTTCCAGCGGGTAGCCGGTGGGTGGGGGTCCACCCGCCGGCTGCCACTGTTCCGGGCAGCGGGTGCCCGGCGGGCAGCTGCCCGCCCGCCGGCTGCCCGCTGCCGGAGCTGCCCGAGAATGCCGCGGGTAGGTGGCGAGTCCCCTACCCCCACCTACCCCCCACTGACTCTTTTCATCACTTTTCGCCCCGGGAACCGTTGTGGAACCCGAAACCATGCTTAGACACTTTACAACGCAATTAACAACAACAAGTAGACAATTAACGGATCAAATACGGGAAACAAACGGCACATGGCCTATCATGCTTTTCTAAACATAATCAACACCCAAACATGCGATTTCCCCACCCGATATTCCAAAAATAATATCATACGATACAACCTAGGGTTCTAATCACTTTTATATCAACAAGAATATGATTCGTCTTCTAATTGCAAGATTCGGTAAGAACAATACATAATCACCAAGGATACCAATTAATCATCAAGAACACCATGATTACCAAGAACAATATATAATCATCAAGAATCCCAATTAATTATCAAGAACATCATATTTATCAAGAACCTCTCAATATCAAGATTATCAAGATCCCCCATGGGATCATCACATCAATCATCAACAATAATCATCGCAAGTCATTAATACACAATAATATGGGGAAACCCTAAGGGGGAAATCATAGCTATGAAAATAGGTTTTGTTGAGACATGGGTTACCTCTTAGCCTTAATTAATTCCTTGGCTATGAAGGATCTTTCTTTAAGCTTCCTTGCTTTCTTGATTTCTCCTAAGGGGATTCTTGGAGCTCTTTTGAGGGTGGTGGGGCGTTAGACTTGTGGGAGTTCTAGGCGCCTCCTAAGTCCCATATTTATATATTTAGGAGTCCTAATTAGGAACTAATATTATAGGCTTGCTAATTCTATTCCTTTTGGAACTAAGGATTGGGTTTATATATGAGGGCCCATGGACTATGGTGGGCCTTTTTCCCTAATTAATCATTATGATTTATTCTTTCTCTTGGGCTATTGATTAATTAATTAAATGGTTTTAGGGGCCGTAACACGGGGTGTTACAGACCGCCCACCTCGCGCCCACTGGTACAATGTGCTGATTTCTTAACTCCTCATTTTATTGATTCATGACGCACTTGTGTGCCTCGATTGATGAACGTGAGTCT
The DNA here is from genome assembly GCF_001879475.1 of Ipomoea nil. Taxonomy (NCBI): domain Eukaryota; kingdom Viridiplantae; phylum Streptophyta; class Magnoliopsida; order Solanales; family Convolvulaceae; genus Ipomoea; species Ipomoea nil. The sequence goes on from NW_017617301.1 coordinate 1,783,515, forward strand.
TGGGTAAGGAACCATGGGTCACCCAAACATGGTGTCATCGGTAAAAGACCTTGACACGTGAGAGACCATCGGAAAAGCACAACCAATTGCATTACACGCGGAGTTGAAGTTGGACTCTACAATTGTAACACCCCGTGTTACGAGTCCTAAAACCAATTAGTTAATTAATCAATAGCCCAAGAGAAAGAATAAATTATAATGATTAATTAGGAAAAAGGCCCACCATAGTCCGTGGGCCGTCATATATAAACCCAACCCCTAATCCCAATAGGATTAGACTCTAAATCAGATCCCTAGATCTATAAATAGGGAACTTAGGAGGCACCTAGAATCCCCACCACAATAATCTCTCACCACCCAAAGAGCTCCAAGAATTCCCCTAGGAGAAATCAAGAAATCAAGAAAGCTTAAAGAAAGATCCTTCATAGCCAAGGAATTAATTAAGGCTAAGAGGTAACCCATGTCTCAACAAAACCTATTTTCATAGCTATGGTTCCCCCCTTAGGGTTTCCCCCATATTATTGTGATTGGCGAGATATGATGATGATTATTGATGTTTGATGTGATGATCCCATGAGGGATCTTGATAATCTTGATATTGGGATATTCTTGATAATTATGGTGTTCTTGATGATTATATGGAATTCTTGATAATTATGTGTTGTTCTTGATAATTGTGTGATGTTCTTGATGCTTATGTGTTATCCTTACCGAATCTTGCAATTAGAAGGCAAATCGTATTCTTATTGACATAAAAGTGATTAGAACCCTAGGTTGTATCGTATGTTATGATTCTTGGATTGTGGGGTGGGGAAATCGCATGTTTGGGTGTTGATTATGTTTAGAAAAGCATGATAGGTTATGTGTCGTTCGTTTCTCGTATTTGAACCATTAATTGTCTACGTGTTGATCGTTAATTGCAATGTAAAGTGTCTAAGCATGGTTTCGGGTTCCACAACGGTTCCTGGGGCGTATTGTGTGATAAGAGTCAGTTGAGGGTAGGTGGGGGGGTAGGGGACCCGCCACCTACCCACGGCCGAGAACACCTTCCCGGCAGCGGGCGGGCAGCTGCCCGCCGGCGACCCGCTACCCGGAACAGTAAAGTCCAGCTGGCAGCCGGCGGGTGGCCCCCCACCCACCGGCTACCCGCTGGAAATTATCCCACCTTGGGACCCCGGCTTCCCCGTTTGATGTTCCCCCGTTCCCCGTGGTGTCCCAACGGACTATGTTTATCGTGCCATGTCTAGTTTGATGTTCCGGGTACCGTTCGTACGTTTATGAGTCTATTATATTGCATGCTAGTTGAATTGGTATCCCGTTGACCTAGGTGGAAGGAGTATGAACCCCTTAGGACTATTCTTAGTATGTGACTGATCACGCATAGGTTTTGTTATGCGCTTTCTCCCCCTTCCCAATGTGTAATATGGGTTGCATGTGCTTGCTATGTGTTATGTGTGTGTGTGTTACCCCAATTCGGTTGCGATCGGATTGGTTATCCTGAGCTGCGGTTCAGAAGCTGGCTACGGTCAGATTGATACTCTTGGGCTGCGGTCCACCGTTTGGTTGCGATCAAACGTTTCTATACGAGCTACGGTTCGTCCTTTTTCCTGGCTGCGGTCAGATGGCATTCTCTTGGGCTGCGGTCCACTATTTGGTTGCGATCAAACACTATGATGAGCTGCGGTTCATCGGTCGGTTGCGATCGACCCTTCCGTGTTGCGATACGGGGCAGGGTGCTGCGGGGCCGTGTCAGAGCTATATGCGCTGACCCTCATGTATGGGCATGCGATTGGTCCTGTGGCGCCAACAAAGTGTGTTATGTGTGGTGACATGGACGAGTTGTGATTACGAGTGTCTTGGGGGATGTGACTATGGGATTTATATTGGGGATTGTTCATGTTGGGTTATGATCATTGTTTATGCTTTGCCTTATCTGTCTTATCTATTGTGAACTGCATATGCTCGTTATGACTGTTGCTTGTGTCTGGCCTTATCTGTCGAGTCATTCCCGGTTTTAAAGCTAGAGTTCGTAGGATATATCTTCATGCTCAAAATGGTTTTCGTATATCTATATATATCCCTATATGTATGGTATTTCAATGCGTTGGAGTGGGTTACCAGCATCTCTCGCTGAACAGATATATTTGGCTTTCAGGCACAGAAGATTAAGTCACTGGAGCGCGCTAGAACTTGGAGTATAGAAGTAGATAGTTTTCCCTTTTGGCCTGCGTGCCACGTTTACGTAATTACGCTTTGAGGATATTAGTTAGTTAGCCTGTGCACTTGAGTTCTCTAGCCCAGGTGTGGCATAGCACCCCGTACGCTTGTATTTATTTCTTGGGATTTAATGGGATTCTACCTTTATTATATGTTTTAAAAAGTCTTGAAAATCTGGGGTGTTACAGTTGGTATCAGAGCCTAAGTTTGACCCTAAGAAAAGACTCTTAAGACCGGACCTTAGGACATTAGGCTTGAACTCTAAGTACTTTGGAACATAGGTCTTAGGAATCTTAGGACGCACAGTGAGATTGAGAAACCTACACATCACCTCCCCTCACTTCATCCCTCTCTAATATTAAGAAACTCTCCTCCGCTTATTACATCAAAGTGAAAACACAAAATAATATCAACCTTTAACCACCAGGATGGCACCCAAGAAGAAACAGACAGGAACACCGAGACGCCCTACTCAGGAATTCCTGACCCAGAATCTACAACGCCTGGTCCAAATCACCCAGGCACTAAGTACTGTCATTCCCCAACCTCTACCAACGAACGAGAACTTGGAAATCCACCACCGAGTCTCGGCACACCAACCACCCACCTTCTCGGGAGATGAAGACCCCACGACCCTCGAAGAATGGATTGAGACCTTCGACAGGGTATTCAGGGCAACCCAATGCCCCGAACACCACCAAGTCGGGATAGCCTCCTTCTACTTCAGACACGAGGCCAACATCTGGTGGGCCCGTGAGGGACCTACGTACGAACAAGACCCCGGATTCAACTGGGAAGGCCTAAAAACACGGTTACGAGAACAGTTCTACCCCAACCACCTGAAAGCCGCCACATGCGAGGAATTCCTCCATCTAAGACAAGGGGCAGCCCCAGTCTCAGAATACTACCAACGATTCTGCCAACTGGCTCGCCTCACCCCCGAACTAGTATCCACCGAGGGGATCAAAGTCAGGAAATTCTTAGCAGGCCTTAACCCTGAACACCAGAGGGCCTTGGCCGCTCAAGAACCAAAGACCTTCGCAGAAGCCTACGCCAAGGCATGTCAACTACAACAGGTAACGAACCCGCTCCAAGGGACGCAACTGGGGTATAAAAGGAAGCCCGAAAGAAGTCACCCAATTCCCACCAAAGAGCCTAAGAACCCCAAAACCACCTCACTTGACCAGGCCATCACGCCGACTGCCCGGGGAAGGATCCTTACCCTAAGCAAGGCCAGGATCGGAGATAGCAACATAGTCTCCGGAACTTTCCTAGTGCACGCCACCCCAGCCACCATACTATTTGACTCGGGGGCTACCAACTCGTTTATAGCAACCGAGTTCGCCGCCCAGCTCGGCCTTAATGCCAGCACCAAGGTCCGACTCCAAGTCAAGGTGGCCTCGGGCGAGATCATAAAATGTGATCGCATGTACGAACATGTAATGATCACCATTCAAGGAGTGGAATTTCCCAGCAACCTAATCCAGTTCCAACTGGATGGGATGCAAGTAATCTTGGGCATGGACTGGCTAGGGAAATTCCAAGCGCAAATCCTGTGCGGAGAGCAGAAAGTGGTCCTACGAGGACCAAACGGTAAGAGGGTGTCGTACCGCGGTACCCGCCAGGATCCGGGGATCAAGCTTGTAAACATGATGAAAATTAAGTAGTATCTGGGCCAAGGAAACAAGGCCTTCTTGTGCTCGGTCGAAGACCTCAACGCCAAAATACTCGAACCACGAGCCATCCCAGTGGTAAACGAGTTCACCGACGTCTTCCCAGACGAAATTCCCGGGGCACCCCCGGCCAGAGAGGTCGAGTTCACCATAGACCTCATACCGGGCGCCGCCCCGATCTCTAAACCACCCTACAGACTAGCACCAAAGGAAATGAAGGAGCTGAAAACGCAACTCCAATAACTGCTAGATAAGGGTTACATCCGACCCAGCACCTCCCCATGGGGAGCACCGGTACTATTTGTTAAGAAAAAGGATGGAAGCATGCGCCTGTGCATCGACTACAGGGAACTCAACCAAGTTACAATAAAGAATAGGTACCCCCTTCCCCGAATAGATGACTTATTCGACCAACTTAAAGGGGCAGGGGTATTCTCAAAGATCGACCTAAGATCCGGGTATCATCAAATCTGAGTGGCCAAACCGGACATCCAGAAAACGGCCTTCCGGACACGTTACGGCCACTATGAGTTTACCGTAATGCCCTTCGGCCTCACTAACGCGCCCGCCATATTCATGGACCTCATGAATCGAGTATTCCGACCTCACCTGGATGACTTCGTCATTGTGTTCATTGACGACATCCTAGTCTACTCCCGAAATAAAGAAGAACATGAGAAGCACCTTCGCATATATCAGCAAACCCTCAGAGAAAACCAACTTTACGCTAAATTCTCCAAGTGCGAATTCTGGCAAGACAGCGTAGCCTTCTTGGGCCACGTGATAACCAAAGAGGGGATCAGGGTGGACCCCGCTAAGATTCGCGCCGTTAGAGAATGGACCACGCCGAGCTCACTCTCGGAAATCCGAAGCTTCCTGGGCTTGGCTGGTTACTACAGGAGGTTTGTACCCGACTTCACCAAGATAGCCCAACCCCTCATTAAGCTCATGAAAAAGGAAACCCCCTTCTGATGGGACAACGACTGCATCTCAGCCTTCCAAGAATTAAATGACAAGCTAACCACGGCGCCCATGCTAGCCATCCCCTCCGGAACGGAAGGATTCGAGGTCTACAGCGACGCATCCAAGAAAGGGTTGGGATGCGTGCTGATGCAAAAGGGCAAGGTAATAGCATACGCATCCAGGCAACTCAAAACCCACGAAGAGAATTACCCCACCCATGACCTCGAACTAGCCGCTATCGTATTCGCACTAAAAATCTGGAGGCACTACCTGTATGGGGTACAATGCAAAATCTACACCGACCATAAAAGCTTAAAGTACATCTTCACCCAAAAGGACCTAAACATGAGACAACGAAGGTGGCTAGAACTCATAAAAGACTACGACCTAGACATCCAATACCACGAGGGAAAAGCCAACGTCGTTGCGAACGCCCTAAGCCGAAAGACGAACCATTCCCTCAACACCACGTGGGTCCTACCGGACCAACTGTACAGGGACTTCCAAAAACTACACTTAGAAATAATAGAGCAAGGACAAACCCGCCCCAATGCCTACCTACTCAACACGCAAGCCATACCCGCCTTCTTCGAGGAAATCAAGGCAGGGCAACATCAGGACCCGGAACTAGATAAGATTCGCCACAACCTAACCCAAGGGAAGGAAGGCCCCTTCGAAGCACGCCCGGACGGCAGCCTCCGTTACAAAGGGAGGTGGTGTGTACCCTCAACGCACCCTCACTTGAAACAACGGATCTTGGAGGAAGGGCACAACTCCCCGTACTCAGTTCACCCAGGAGGTGACAAGTTATACCAAGACGTAAGGAGGGCGTTTTGGTGGCCAAACATGAAGAAGGAAATCGCAGATTTCGTGGCCAGATGCCTGAATTGCCAAAGAGTAAAGGCTGAACGATGCAAGCCCAAGGGACTCGTGCAACCCCTTGAAATACCACAAGGAAAATGGGATTCCATATCCATCGACTTCGTCGGAGGGTTACCCCCAACAAGAACCGGCAAGGACAAAATCTGGGTCATAGTGGATCGGCTGACCAAAACAGCACGATTCATTGCCATGAAGGAAACATGGACAATGACGCAACTAGCCCAAGCCTACATAAACCGGGTAGTGAAATACCACGGAGTCCCCCGAAACACTGTGTCCGATAAAGCTAAGAACAGCCTTTCACCCCACCACAGAAAGCCAAACCGAGAGAACCATCCAAGCCCTCGAGGACATGCTAAGAGCCTGCACGCTAGACTTCCGAGGGACATGGGAAGAACACCTAGACCTCATCGAGTTCTCATACAACAACAGCTACCACGCGAGCATTCGCATGGCACCCTACGAAGCACTATATGGTCAGAAATGTAGAACCCCCTTATGTTGGGAAGATATGGTCAACCCGGTAACACTGGGCCCCCAATACCTACAAGACACCATAGCTAAGGTCAAGCACATCCAGGAAAGGATGAAGGCCGCCCAAGACCGCCAGAAGTCTTACGCCGACCTAAAGAGGAAACAAGCCGAATTCAACCTCGGGGAAAAGGTCTGGCTAAGGATCTCGCCCACACGAGGAGTAATGAGGTTCGGAAGAAAAGGAAAACTCAGCCCCCGATTCATCGGCCCTTACGAAATCGTAGAGAAAATCGGGGACTTGGCCTACCGCCTCGCCTTACCCATCGAACTAGAACGAGTACACAACGTGTTCCATGTATCTCAGCTAAAGAAATACATACACGACCCAAGCCACGTACTCCAACCGAGGTCGTAGACCTCGACGAGTCACTAGTATACGAAGAAAAACCCGTAAGAATCCTGGACACCAAGACAAGAAACACCCGGAACCGAGTCATAGAAATGGTGATAGTCCTCTGGACCAACCACAGGACCGAGGAAGCAACATGGGAACTTAAGGACACAATGAAGGAGCGGTATCCCGAGCTTTTCACACCAGGTAACTAAAAGAAAACCTTTCAACAAGGGCCAAGCTTCGGGGACGAAGCTTCCTGTTAAGGGGGGGAGAGTGTAACACCCCGTGTTACGAGTCCTAAAACCAATTAGTTACTTAATCAATAGCCCAAGAGAAAGAATAAATTATAATGATTAATTAGGAAAAAGGCCCACCATAGTCCGTGGGCCCTCATATATAAACCCAACCCCTAATCCCAATAGGATTAGACTCTAAATAAGATCCCTAGATCTATAAATAGGGAACATAGGAGGCACCTAGAATCCCCACCACAATAATCTCTCACCACCCAAAGAGCTCCAAGAATTCCCCTAGGAGAAATCAAGAAATCAAGAAAGCTTAAAGAAAGATCCTTCATAGCCAAGGAATTAATTAAGGCTAAGAGGTAACCCATGTCTCAACAAAACCTATTTTCGTAGCTATGATTCCCCCTTAGGGTTTCCCCCATATATTGTGATTGGCGAGATATGATGATGATTATTGATGTTTGATGTGATGATCCCATGAGGGATCTTGATAATCTTGATATTGGGAGATTCTTGATAATTATGGTGTTCTTGATGATTATATGGAATTCTTTATAATTATGTGTTGTTCTTGATAATTGTGTGATGTTCTTGATGCTTATGTGTTATCCTTACCGAATCTTGCAATTAGAAGGCGAATCGTATTCTTATTGACATAAAAGTGATTAGAACCCTAGGTTGTATCGTATGTTATGATTCTTGGATTGTGGGGTGGGGAAATCGCATGTTTGGGTGTTGATTATGTTTAGAAAAGCATGATAGGTTATGTGCCGTTCGTTTCTCGTATTTGAACCATTAATTGTCTACGTGTTGATCGTTAATTGCGTTGTAAAGTGTCTAAGCATGGTTTCGGGTTCCACAACGGTTCCCGGGGCGTATTGTGTGATAAGAGTCAGTGGGGGGTAGGTGGGGGGGTAGGGGACCCGCCACCTACCCACGACCGAGAACACCTTCCCGGCAGCGGGCAGCTGCCCGCCGGCGACCCGCTGGAAATTATCCCACCTTGGGACCCCGACTTCCCCGTTTGATGTTCCCCCGTTCCCCGTGGTGTCCCAACAGACTCCGTTTATCGTGTCATGTCTAGTTTGATGTTTCGGGTACCGTTCGTAGGTTTATGAGTCTATTATATTGCATGCTAGTTGAATTGGTATCCCGTTGACCTAGGTGGAAGGAGTATGAACCCCTTAGGACTATTCTTAGTATGTGATGGATCACGCATAGGTTTTGTTATGCGCTTTCTCCCCCTTCCCAATGTGTAATATGGGTTGCATGTGCTTGCTATGTGTTATGTGTGTGTGTTACCCCAATTCGGTTGCGATCGGATTGGTTATCCTGAGCTGCGGTTCAGAAGCTGGCTGCGGTCAGATTGATGCTCTTGGGCTGCGGTCCACCGTTTGGTTGCGATCAAACGTTTCTATACGAGCTGCGGTTCGTCCTTTTTCCTGGCTGCGGTCAGATGACATTCTCTTGGGCTGCGGTCCACTATTTGGTTGCGATCAAACACTATGATGAGCTGCGGTTCATCGGTCGGTTGCGATCGACCCCTCCGTGTTGCGATACGGGGCAGGGTGCTGCGGGGCCGTGTCAGAGCTATATGCGCTGACCCTCATGGATGGGCATGCGATTGGTCCTGTGGCGCCAACAAAGTGTGTTATGTGTGGTGACATGGACGAGTTGTGATTACGAGTGTCTTGGGGGATGTGACTATGGGATTTATATTGGGGATTGTTCATGTTGGGTTATGATCATTGTTTATGCTTTGCCTTATCTGTCTTATCTGTTGTGAACTGCATATGCTCGTTATGACTGTTGCTTGTCTCTGGCCTTATCTGTCGAGTCATTCCCGGTTTTAAAGCTAGAGTTCGTAGGATATATCTTCATGCTCAAAATGGTTTTCGTATATCTATATATATCCCTATATGTATGGTATTTCAACGCGTTGGAGTGGGTTACCAGCATCTCTCGCTGAACAGATATATTTGGCTTTCAGGCACAGAAGATTAAGTCACTGGAGCGTGCTAGAACTTGGAGTATAGAAGTAGATAGTTTTCTCTTTTGGCCTGCATGCCACGTTTACGTAATTACGCTTTGAGGATATTAGTTAGTTAGCCTGTGCACTTGGGTTCTCTAGCCCAGGTGTGGCATAGCACCCCGTACGCTTGTATTTATTTCTTGGGATTTAATGGGATTCTACCTTTATTATAAGTTTTAAAAAGTCTTGAAAATCTGGGGTGCAACCGACTAGGATGATTGGCATAAAGGATTGTGCAAACCAAGGAGGCGAGTTGGGAACTCGTGCTAAGGACTCACAAAGGCCTTAAAAGTCAAAATGCTAAGGATGGATCGGGACTCCTTCAAACCATGGATATCGTTCAGGCAAATCAAAGGACTCCTTACAAGTTGTATGGAATCAAGAACGACGTAGTCCGTGGTGCTAGGCAAAATGTAAAGAGCACATTTGTGCCAAGATCTCAAGGGTTATTAAGGACCCACAAGGAAATGAGATGACTCATAAACTCACCGAGTCATTCCACAACGAGATTTGGTAACCAACTGCGCTTCAAGAAGAAAAAGAGCATGCAAGGACACCTTCGTCATTAAAAGTAACACAAAAGGGCACAACAAGCCGAACCTCGGGGAAGACATGAAGTCTTACTAAGAATTTCATTCACTAAAGAGGAGATGAAATTCAATAAGAAGAGAAAGTCAACCCAAAGTTTATCGACTCCCAAGATACTTTGGGAAGAAGTTCGGAAGTGCGCCCTAAGAGATTGGCTTGGTTGACCAAACTTGGTCAAGACCTTGGACGCATTAAAGAAGTAAGTGTTAAATCATCACGGGAGATTCCCTCAAGATAGGAGAGAAGGATGAAACTTTAGCCTGGGAAGCAAGGTCTAACAAGGATCTTAAAGTCAAGCAAGTGCCAACACCAAGGAAGAAGGAACATCAGTTCGTCAATACGTCGTGATCAAAGCATCAAACCAGAATAGTCACTTAAAATCGAGAACCCTTAACCCATCATAGCCGAATTCCTTTCCCTCCCTCGGAAAATCAGCCCCCTCCTTATTTCAAAACCCTTTCTACCCTTCAAACCACATTCTTGATTCCCTATTTTAACGATTCCATACAAGGTGGCAACCTCACACCCTAAGTTGCAACCTTGAAAACTTTGATCCTAATTCCTAAATTCACTTTGTCCTCAGGTTTGAAACGCACTCTCTTAGCCTTTAAACCTAATCGTTCCCAAAAACCCAGCACACATAGACATACAATTATACAGTTTCCCCGTAGAATACTTTCTCTATAGGACCACCATACTACTTTTGACTCGTTACCCCCGCAATGATTTCTAAGCTTTGGGGACGAAGCTTCTCGTAAGGGGGGGGGGGGGGGAGAGTGTAACACCCCGTGTTACGTCCCTTCAATCCCGAATTAATTATTTAATTAATCCCGTTAATAATAATTAAATATGATTTAATTCGGTTAGGTTTCCCTTTAATTAATTAATAAGGTCCACCATGAACCGTGGACCCTTGCCTAAATTAGAGTCTTAAGCCTATTAGGAATAAAGAAAGTAAACCTTTTACTATTCAGATTCTAATTACGGATCCTAGACCTAGTTATCTATTAGGAATAAAGGAAGTAGGCCTTTTACTATTCAGATTATGATTAGGATTCTCTTTAATTAATTAAATATGGTCCACTATGGACCATGGACCCTTATCCCTAAAACAAGTCATTAGTCCTATAAGGAATAGAATTAGTAAACCCATACCATTCAGGCCCTAATTAGGAGTCTTAAATATATAAATAGGGATATAGGAGGCACCTAGATCTTTCACCACAATAATCTCTCACCACACAAGAAGTTCCAAGAATCCCCTTAGGAGAAATCAAGAAAGAAGAAAGCTTAAAGAAAGACCCTTCATAGCCAAGGAATTAATTAAGGCTAAGAGGTAACCCATGTCTCAACAAAACCTATTTTCATAGCTATGATTCCCCTCTTAGGATTTCCCCCATATTCTTGTGTGATTGATGATTCGTTATATTGATCTTGATAATTGGTGTTATGATTCCATGGGTGATCTTGATGATCTTGAGAGGTTCTTGATGATTATATGGTGTTCTTGATGTTCTTGAAAATTATGTGGTGTTCTTGATGTTCTTGATGATTATATGATGTTCTTGATGTTTATGTGATATTCCTACCGAATCTTGATATTAGAAGATGAATTGTGTTCTTGTTGATTTAAAAGTAATTAGAACCCTAGGTTGTATCGTGGAACTCGTATGGTATTATCTTGGTATATTGGGTGGGAATTCGTATGTTTGGGTGTTGATTATGTTTAGTAAAGCATGATAGGTTATGTGCCGTATGTTCTCGCTTTTGGATCCGTTAATTGTCTACGTATTGTTGTCAATTACGTTTGAAAGTGTCTAAGCATGGTTTCGGGTTCCACAAAGGTTCCCAGAGCGTTTTTGGTGAAAAAGAGTCAGTGGGGGGTAGGGGACCCGCCACCTACCCGCGGCCAAAATGGGAAAAACGGCAGCGGGCAGCCAGCGGGCGGGCAGCTGCCCGCCGGGCACCCGCTGCCCGGAATCATGCCACCGGCAGGCAGCCGGCGGGTGAACCCTCACCCACCGGCTACCCGCTGGAAAATACCCTACCATGGGATTCCGGCTTCCCCGTTTGATGTTCCCCCGACCCCCATGGTGTCCCAACGGACTCCGTCCATCGTGCCTATGTCTAGTTTGATGTCCGGGTACCATTCGTAGGTGAATAAGTCTTCTATATATTGCATGCTAGTGAATTGGTATCCCGTTGGCCTAGGTGTAAGAAGTATGAACCCCTTAGGATTATTCTTAGTATGTGATGATCACGCATAGGTTTCGTTATACGATTTCTCCCCCTTCCCAATGTGCTAATGTGGGCTGCATGTGCTTGCTATGTGTTATGTGTGCATGATACCCCAATCCGGTTGCGATCGGATTGGTTATTCCGGAGCTGCGGTTCAGAAGGTGGCAGCGGTCAGATTTACACTCTTGGGCTGCGGTCCACCATTTGGTTGCGATCAAACGTTTACATGAGCTGCGGTTCATATTTCCTGGCTGCGGTCAGATGACATACTCTTGGGCTGCGGTCCACTGTTTGGTTGCGATCAAACTATGATGAGCTGCGGTTCATCGGTCGGTTGCGATCGACCCCTCCGTGTTGCGATACGGGGCAGGGTGCTGCTGGACCGTGTCAGAGCTATATGCGCTGACCCTCATGTATGGGCATGCAATTGGTCCTGTGGCGCCAACAAAGTGTGCTTATGTGATGAGATATGGATAAGATGCTGTTATGTGTGTTTTGAGAACGTGACTATAGGATTTATGCTAGCAACTGTATATGCTTGGTTATGTGCTTATCTCTATCTATTGTGCCTGTTCTCTATGCTGGAAAACTGTATATGCTTGATATAACTGTTGGCTGTGCTTATCTCTGTCTGTCGAGTCTATCTTTGTTGTAAAAGCTAGAGTCTCTTAGGATATATCTTCATGCTTCAAAATGGTTTTCGTATATCTATATATATGTCTATATGTATTGTATTTCAACGCGTTGGAGTGGGTTACCAGCATCTCTCATTGAACAGATATATTTGGCTTTCAGGCATAGAGGAGTAGACACAGGAGCGCGCTAGAGTTTTGGAGCGTAGAAGTAGATAGTTTCCCTTTCGGCCTGCGTGCCATGCTTATGCATTTACATTATTGAGGATATTTGTTAGTTAGCCTGTGCACCTGAGTTCTCTAGCTCAGGTGTGGCATAGCACCCCGTACTCTTTATATTATGATTTGGGATTTAATGAGAATTTACCTTTATTATATAAGCTTCAAAAGTTTAAAAATTTCGAGGTGTTACAACTATCTTGGTAAAATTAGGTACGAACCTTCGATAATAACCTGCTAACCCTAGGAAGCTCCTGACTTTTGAGAGTGACTTTGGTATGGGCCACTCCTTGACAGCGTGGATTTTAGTTGGGTCTACCTTGATTCCCTCTTTGGTGATCACGTGACCCAGGAATGTCACGTTGTCTTTCCAAAACTCGCATTTGGAGAATTTGGCGTATAGTTGGTGTTCCCTCAGAGTTTGTAAGGTTGTGCGGAAGTGTTTTTCGTGTTCTTCTTTGTTTTGGGAGTAGACTAGAATGTCGTCGATGAACACGATGACGAAGTCATCGAGGTAGGGCCGGAATACTCGATTAATGAGGTCCATGAATATTGCGGGTGTGTTGGTGAGTCCGAAGGGCATTACCGTGAACTCGTAATGGCCGTAGCGAGTACGAAATGTTGTTTTCTGGATGTTTGGATCGGCTACCTTTATCTGATGGTACCCGGACTTTAGATCGATTTTCAGGAACACCCCTGTTCCTTTGAGTTGGTCGAACAAATCATCGATTCGAGGAAGAGGGTACTTATTCTTTATTGTGACTTGGTTTAATTCTCTATAGTCGATGCATAGTCGCATGCTTCCGTCCTTTTTCTTGACGAATAGCACTGGTGCTCCCCACGGGGAGGTGCTGGGGCGTATGTATCCCTTATCTAGTAATTCCTGGAGTTGTGCTTTTAGTTCCTTCATTTCCTTTGGTGCCAGTCTGTAGGGTGGCTTTGAAATGAGAGCGGCGCCCGGTATCAGATCTATAGTGAATTCGACTTCTATGGCTGGGGGCGCCCCGGGGATCTCGTCTTGGAAAACTTTGGTGAATTCGTTCACAACTGGAATGCTTTGAGGCTCGGCTACCTTGGTATTGAGATATTCGACTGAGCATAGGAAGGTCTCGTGTCCATGCGTGAGATATCTCTTCATTTTCATCATGTTTACTACTTTGACGTCCGGGTTCTTGTGGGTCCCATGGTAGGATACCCGCTTGCCGTGGGGCCCTTGTAAGACCACTTTTTGTTCGCCGAATAGGATTTGTGCTTGGAATTTCTTTAACCAATCCATTCCCAAGATTACTTGTATTCCATCTTGTCTGAATTGTATTAGGTTGCTAGGGAATTCCACTCCTTCGATGGTGATCATTATGTCCTTGTACATGCGGTCAAATTTTATAATCTCGCCGGATGCCACCTGGACTTGCAGCTGTACTTTCGTGCTGGTGTTTAGACCGAGTTGCGTGGTGAATTCGGCTGCTATAAATGAGTTGTTGGCTCCTGAGTCGAATAGTGTGGTGGCTGGAGTGGCGTGTTTGAGGAAGGTTCCGGAGACTATGTTGCTATCTCCGATTCTAGCTCTGCTTATGGTAAGGATCCTTTCGTGTGTGATCCTCACCTCCTTTGAATGGACTGGTGCTATGGCCTTATGGGGAGGGGAGGTCCTGGCGATCTTTGGTTTTCGAAGGGGATGCGCGTGACTTCCTTCGATCCCCCTTTTGTGCCCCAGGTGCGTTTCCTGTGGCTTGCTTGGTATTTGTTGTAGCTGGGAAGCCTTGGCATAGGCTTCCATGAGAGTGCTCGGTTCTCGCGTGACCAGGGCTCTCTGGCTTTCGGGGTTGAGTCCCGTTACGAATTTCTTGATTTTGATTGACTCTATAGTTACTAGTTCGGGTGCGAGGTCTGCCAGGTTGAGGAATTGCCGGTAGTATTCTGTGATTGGAGTTGTTCCTTGATTCAGATGGAGGAATTCTTCGTATACGGCTGCCTTTACGCGTTTGGGGTAAAATTGTTCTCGTAATAGTGTCTTTAGTGTTTCCCAGTTGAATTCGGGACTCTGCTCGTAACTGGGTTTCTCGTAGGCCCACCAAGTGTCAGCCTCGTGTTTGAAGTAGAAGGAGGCTATTTTTACTTGGTGGTTTTCTGGGCATCTCGTTGTTTCGAATATCTTGTCAAAGGTCTTGATCCATTCTTCGAGGACTGTGGGGTTTTCTTCCCCCGAGAAGGTAGGTGGTTGATGTTCTGCGATTTGGTGGTGGATTTCCAAGTTTCTGTTTGGAGATGACGGCCAAAGGATGGTGTTGCTTAGCGTCTGGGCAACTTGGGCCAAACGTTGTAGATTCTGGATTAGGGCTTCATTTGTGTGGGGTCCTGGTGCCTTTGCCTGTTTCCTTGTTGGTACCATCTTGGGAGTGCATAGGCCGATGTTACTTTGCATCGTTACCTTGATGCTATGAGTGGGGGGGGGGGGGGGGGGGAGTTCTTTAAATTAGATGTGAATTAGTGTAAGGGGAGGTTGTGTGTGTAGGTTTCACTATCTCACTGCGCTTCCTAAGATTCTTCAATCCTATATTCCTAAATTCCTAGAGTTCAAGCCTAATGTCCTAAAGTCCGGTCTTAAGAGTTTTATCCTAGGGTCAAGCTTAGGCTCTGATACCAACTATAACACCCCGAAATTTTGGAACTTTTAAAACTTATATAATAAAGATAAATCCTCAATAAATCCCGAAATATAACATAAGAGTATGGGGTGCTATGCCACACCTGAGCTAGAGAACCCAGGTGCACAGGCTAACTAACTAAAATCCTTAATGATGTCAATACATAAATATGGCACGCAAGCCGAAAGGGAAACTAGCTACTCTACGCTCCAAATCTCTAGCGCGATCCAGTGTCTATTCATCCGTGCCTGAAAGCCAAATATATATGTTCAGCGAGAGATGCTGGTAACCCACTCCTACGCGTTGAAATACAATATAGGTATATATATAGATATAGATATAGGAAAAACCATTTTGAAGCAAGAAGATATATATACTTAGGAGACTCAAACTTTTAAAACCGGGAATAGACTCACAAGTAGGGAAAAGCACATCAAACAGTAAAAGATAGTTAAGTAGAGATAACATCATAAGGAATACGTATCAAAGGTCACAGTTCACTTTTCAATTCCATCATATTATCATTCAATCATCATTCATAGCACATAATCGTTGATGCGCCACGGGACCAATCGCATGCCCCGAACATGAGGGTTAATGCTTATAGCATTAACACGGCCCCGCAGCACCGTAACTCAGTACCGTGGTATGAGAGGAGTAATCGCAACCAACCCTTTGAGAACCGCTGACGAACTCAACGTCGGACCACGATCCGGCTCACCGCTGACGCACCCAGTCGGTGGACCGTGATCCCCTTTACAAGGGGGGACTTACGACCCTACACACCGTCGATGTGCACAGTCGGTGGACCATAGCGGATCAAGCCCAGCTTACCGCTGAGCTATCATTCGGTGGATCGCAGCCAGCCGTAGCCCTACACACCGCCTGATTACTCAGGTCGGTGGACTACAGCCTTCCTCGGCTTATTGGCCCTACACACCGCCTGGCGCGTACAGTTCGGTGGGTCATAGCATCGAGGCCCATAGTTGGACCGCAGCCCAAGAAGTGTATCAATTTAGCCTTAGCCACTTCTGAGCCTTAGCTCAGGAACAAACCATTGGCCTTCAGCCACTTCCGAACCTTTAGTCCGGGAACAATCCATTCGGTCTTCAACCAACTTCCGAACCTTAGTCCAGGATCAAATCATTCGGCCTTCTGCCGACTTATGAACCTTAGTCCGGGAACCTCCCAATTGGCCTATAACCAAAATGGGGGATCATGCAACAATACATAACACATAGGAGCACGCAGTAGCACATTTGGAGGGGAAAGACATATAAATAAACTTACGTGTGATCATACACATACTAAGAATAGTCCTAAGGGTTCATACAACTTCCACCTAGGTCGACGGGTTACCAATTCAACTAGCATGCAATTCCTAGGACTCATTTAACCTAAGAACGGTAACTGAAATATCAAACTAGACTCGAGCACGACAAACGGGGTCTGTTGGGACACAATGGGGAGTGGGGAACATCAAACGGGGAAGCCAAAGACCCGGGGTGGGGTACGGACCAGCGGCTAGCCGGTGTGGGGGTCACCCGCCGGCGGCCCGCCGGAGAACACTGTTCCGGGCAGCGGGTCGCCGGCGGGCAGGCGGCTGCCCGCTGCCGGGCGGTGTTCTTCGGGCAGCGGGTAGGTGGCGGGTTCCCCTACCCCCACCTACCCCCCACTAACTCTTTACTCACATATTCGTCCCAGGAACCTTCGTGGAACACGAAACCATGCTTAGACACTTTTAAACGCAAATAACGACACCACGTAAGCAATTAACGGATCAAAAGCAAGAATCATGTAAGACTTATCCTATTACGACTTCTAAATATAAATAACACCCGAACATGCGAATTCCCACCCAAATATAAATCAAGAACATCGCAATACAAATTCCCAATACATCCTAGGGCTCTAATCCCACCCAAATCATCAAGAACATGTTTTATCTTTAACATCAAGGAATACCAAGATTCGTCAAGAATCATCACATTAAAATCAAGAACTTCTTTTCAACATAAAGATCATCAAGATTATCAAGAAGGCATATAAATCATCTTATCAATCATCAAGAACATATAGAATTAGGGGTCTAAATGGTATGGATTAGTTACTCCTATTTCCTATAGAATTAGGGGAATGGCTCTAGAGATAGGGTTCATAGCTTATGGTGTGCCTTTCCCATTTAATTAATAAAATTTAATTCTTTCTTTTTGGGTAAATGATTTAAATAATTTGGAATTGTAACACGGGGTGTTACATTCTTCTCCCGAGAACGTGGGTGGTCGATGACTTGAAATTTGTCGGGCGACTTCTGAGTTTGTGTTTGGTGGAGGGGGTGGCAGTCTGTTGTTGCGGACGGCTACGTCGCTTGGTGCCTGGGCGACTTGGGTGAGTTGCTGTAGGGTTTGAGTCTGGGGGTCGTGTGCGGCGGGTTCTGGAGTCCTTGATTGTCTTCTGTTCGGTGCCATGTTGCTAATCTATAGAGCCAATGTTTATAATGGTTTAGAGGGTTGTACTCTTACCTTGGTGTGATAAGCGAAGGAGAATTCTTTAAATTAATGAGGGATAAAGTGAGGGGAAGGTTATGTGATGATAGGTAGGCTCACAATCTCACCGCATGTCCTAAGATTCCTGAGTCCTATCTTCCTAAATACCTAGAGTTCAAGCCTAATGTCCTAAAGTCTGGTCTTAAGAGTCTTATCCTAGGGTCAAACATAGGCTCTGATACCAACTGTAACACCCCGAAATTTTTGAACTTTTAAAACTTATATAATAAAGATAAATCCTCATTAAATCCCGAAAGTAAACATCAGAGTACGGGATGTTATGCCACACCTAAGCTAGAGAACTCATGTGCACAGGCAAACTAACTAAAATCCTCAAAGTAATGTCAGTACATAAGCATGGCACGCAGGCCGAAAAGGGAAACTAGCTACTCTACGCTTCAGATCTCTAGCGCGCTCCGGTGTCTACTCATTTGTGCTTGAAAGCCAAATATATCTGTTCAGCGAGAGATGCTGGTAACCCACTCCAACGCGTTGAAATACAATATAGGTATATATATATATATAGATATAGATATAGGAAAATCATTTTGAAGCAGGAAGATATATACTTAGGAGACTCTAGCTTTAAAACCAAGAATAGACTCAGCAAATAGGGACAAGCACATCAATCAATGATAAACAGTTGAGTAGAGTAAACATCATAAGGAATACGTATCTAAGGTCACAAATCACTTTTCACTTTAATCACATCATCATACAAGCATCATTCATATCACATAATCATTGATGGCGCCACGGGACCAATCGCTTGCCCCGAACATGAAGGTTAATGCATATAGCATTAACACGGCCCCGCAACACCCTACCTCAGTACTGCGGTATGAGGGGAGTTGATCGCAACCAACCCTTTGAGGACCGCTGACGAACTCAACGTCGGACCACAATCCTACACACCGCTGACGCGCACAGTCGGTGGACTGTGATCCCCTTTACAAGGGGGGAGTTACGACCCTACACACCGTTGATGCGTACAGTCGGTGGACTGTAGCGGATCAAGCCCTACACACTGCTAAGGAACTCAGTTGGTGGGCGAAGATCCTAGGAGACTACGACCCTACACACCGCTGTCCCATCACTCGGTGGATCGCAGCCAGCCGTAGCCCTACACACCGCGTGATTACTCAGGTCGGTGAACTACAACCTTCCTCGGCTTATTGGCCCTATACACCGCCTGGCGCATCCAGGTCGGTGGGTCATAGCATCGAGGCCCATGTGGACCGCAGCCCAAGAAGTAAATCAATTTGGCCTTAGCCAACTTCTAAACCACAGCTCAGGAACAATCCATTCGGCCTTCAGCCAACTTCTGAACCTTAGCCCGTGAACAATCCATTCGGCCTTCAGCCAACTTCCGAACCTTAGCCTGGAAACACCCAATTTGATCTTAACCAAAATGGGGGATCATGCATCACATAACACATAGGAGCACGTAGTAGCATATTGGGAGGGGAAGACATATAAATAAACTTACGTGTGATCATTCACATACTAAGAATAGTCCTAAGGGGTTCATACAACTTCCACCTAGGTCAATTGGTTACCGGTTCAACTAGCATGCAATTCCTAAGACCCTTTTATCCTACGAATGGTACCCGAAATATCAAACTATACTCAAGCACGACAAACGGGGTCCGTTGGGACACCATGGGGGAGCAGGGAACATGAAACGGTGAAGCCAAAGACCCGAAGTGGGCAACAAACCAGCGGGTAGCCGGTGGCTTTCTCTTGGGCAGCGGGTAGGTGGCGGGTTCCCCTACCCCCACCTACCCCCCACTGACTCTTTTATCACAATTACGTCCCGGGGTCCGTTGTGGAACCCGAAACCATGCTTAGACACTTTTAAACGCAATTAACGACATCACGTACGCAATTAATGGATCAAAAGCAAGAATCCCGTAGAACTCATCCTATTATGATCTCTAGACATAAATAACACCCGAACATGCGAATTCCCGCCCAAATATATATCAAGAACATCATAACACAAATTCCCAATCCAACCTAGGGCTCTAATCCCACCCAATCCATCAAAATCATATTTTATCAAGAAATATCAAGATTCGTCAAGAATCATCATATCAATATCAAGAACTTCTTTCAATCATCAAGATCATCAAAATTATCAAGAATGCACATAAATCATCTTATCAATCATCAAGAACATATCACAATTAACATAGAAGAATTCATCAAGACACAGGTATATAGAGGGAGGCCAAGGAGGGAGATTATAGCGAAGAAAATAGGTTTTATTGAGACATGGGTTACCTCTTAGCCTTGGCAATGAAGGGTCTTTCTTTAAGATTTCTTCTTTCTTGATTTCTCCTAAGGGAATTCTTGGAACTTCTTGTGTGGTGAGAGATTATTGTGGTGTGAGTTCTAAGTGCCTCCTATATCCCTATTTATATAATTAAGAGTCCTAATTAGGGTCTAAGTGGTATGGGTTTGCTAATTATATTTCTTATAGGACTAAGGGATTAGCTTTAGGGGTAAAGGCCCATGGACTATGGTGGACCCCTTTTAGCTAATTAATGTGTTTTAATTCCCTTTTTAGGGTGGGTGCTAAATTAATTAATTTGGTTTAGGGATCCATTATTTCACCCCTAGATGTCACGTATTTTGGCCTCCTGATTAGGAAATGTGGCTCCAAGTGCTATCTTTGCTGGGGTAGACTGGATTTCTGGTGAGGTGGTGGTTTGGAACGTTCGGGTCTACCTTGGTTTCCTGCTCCTGAGCTGGATGCCTCACGAGTGCCCAACACGGCCTCGATAGTTGCCACCCTTGGTTTCTTGCTCCTCGTCAGGGGGTGTGCACATTAAAAGTTCGATACCTGATTCCATAGAAAAAGCAAGAAAGAAAGTAGGATATAGAACCAAGAGAGTGGTTCAGTGGCGAGTTGAGTATGTGGCCAGCTAGATTGCCGTGATGGTTAGGTCTATTCACGATTCGTGAAGACCTACCTCCCCACGAGTAAAAGGTTTCGTAGTTACGGATGTGGCAGATGCATGAGATTGCACCGTACGCTAGGGCTTCACTGCGGCGGAGTAACTGCCTCGCACAAGAAGAGAAATGAGAAAGTATTCATGTGAACTTTCATTGACATGCAATGCTAGTATAATTGAATCTTGAAGCTAGTATGGTCTTGTTGAAAGCCTTATTCTTGGAATCGCATTGTATTTGATTTGAGCTTATTATTCTTGAAATTCATATTGTTGGAATCCATTGAGTTGTTGAGTCAAGATCTATTCGTTATTGTTATACCATTGAAATCTGAATATGTTGAGTAATTCCTATGAGCTTATATCTATTGAGTATTTTCGAAAGTTCTTTGTTCTTGAAGAGTTATTTTATTGGCTATGTGCCCTTTTAGTACTCTCGGATCCTATTGCTAATGTTTTGAGATCGTCCATTGTGGTACTCTTTCCTTGTTATTGAGCTATTGAACAAATGCTTCAAGATCATCTTTCGTCTATATTTTCCTTTGGAATTCACTAGTGTTAATCTATTATTTGAGATTAAATCCTTACAGCATCTTTATTTGGAATTCGTTAGTATCAAGTTATTTCATTGAGATTATTCTTTGTCATGTCATTCTCTTGGATTTTGATCCACAGCTTTCATTTCACAAGACTTTGTTCAATCTTGGAAAATCTTGGTTTGGATAAGTAGGACTTTGGTTGTAACCAATGGTATTCTTGAGATTCAAGTTTAGACACCTTTTACTTTCTTCTTTTGTGGAGTCAATTTCTTTCAAATCAAGTGTACACCTATCTGGTGAATTCAAGTTTGTTAGTTAAGTGGTTGCTTTGATTAGCTTTGTTGTTATCCTTGAAAAGTGAGAGTTAAAAGTTGAAAATTGAAAGGTTATGTGAAAGTTGTTAATGGGATAAGTATAAGAGCTATGTTTGTACCCTGTTGGTGTGCTTTTGTTGTGTGTAAAGTGTTAGAAAGAGATAAGCGTTAGTGATTAAGTGTAGTTCATGTAGCATCGTAATGGCGCCAAGAAGCAACGTTTGGATCCGGAGCATTCATGGAGTGGATCTCCCCGTCGTCGAGGCACATCAAGTCCAAGGATGCACGCAAAGCCAAAGCAAGAGAAAATCTAGTGAAGACGTGAAGCAAGTAGAGAAGAAGTCAAGACTTAGCGATTATGATCAAGTCAAGAGCATTCAAAGGAACCATGGCACGATGGACAAGAAGGATAGCCCAAGTCAAGACCCAAGTGTAGCAAGGAAGAACTAGACTGGAGGAAGACACTATCTTTGCAAGAAGTGCGGGAAGGATCACCCAAGAACCAACTGTAGTGGGAACCCAATAAGGTTCTTCAAATGTGGAAGAGTTGGACATCGAACCTATGAGTGCTATGCAAATCAGAAAGGAAACGCCTCAAGTCAAGGACCTGGTGAGAGTGGACGTCAGCTGAAGAAAAGATCTTATAGTGACCAATCTGGGAACCAAAGTGACAAGGGTGGACAAAGGGTCAACCACGAAAATATCAAAAACAAGAGAAGTATGAAGGAAATTCAAGGCCAAGATGGTGGTCGCAGTAATCAGACGATGAAGAGGGCTCAAGAGAAGATTGTTGGCATGGAGAGAGGTACACTCCTAGTGAACGCCATACCTGTTTATGTAACGTACTTGACTTTGGAATTTCAACCTTTTGTGACTGTTAAAGGTTAAACCCAAGGAATAAGATTTGAATTAGAAACATAGAGAATTGAAACTTAGAGAAGGGGGTTATTCGTAAGCAAGACAGTTCCTTCTACCTTTAAGAAGTTAAGGAAGATATGAACTAGGGGTTGTGAACTCCGATAGAAATGAAGTTTAAGATGATTGATAATGACTTTGGACTTGTGAGGTGTAGCAAGGTGAGGAGAAAAGTGTCAAGTAAGTAGCGCGTCTTATGAAAGGTGAGGAACCAATAATGGAATTAAGTAAGAAAAGAGCAAGTTAGGGTATGTGAACTTGGAAATGACAAGTTGTGAGAGAGTTGAAAGAAGGGAACTTAGTGTTGATATTGAAGAAGTGATAAGAACGATAAGAATAAGAGAAGTAACAAAGAAACTTTGGGTTGGTGAATTCTAGTAGTTGAATTAAGCTTAGTGCCTTAGTTGATTCGGTGCTTGTTTGGAACTCAAAAATTCCATTTCTATAACACCCCGTGTTATGGCCTCTAACCCAAACTAATTATTTAATTACTTACCCTTAAAAGAGAATTAAATTCCCTTAATTAATTAGGAAGGGTCCACCATAGACCATGGACCCTTACCCCTAAACCAAGCCCTTAGTCGTATAAGAAATAGAATTAGTAAATCCCTACCATTCGGACCCTAATTAGGACTCTTAGATATATATAAGGACATAGGAGGCACCTAGAATTCACACCACCATAGATTCCACCACACAAGGATTCTCAAGAAATTCCCTATCACCAAACGTAGGAGAAATCAAGAAAAAGAGATCTTAGAGAAAGAACCTTAGTAGCCAACGAGTCTAATTAAGGCTAAGATGTAACCCATGTCTTAACAAAACCTATTTTCCTTGCTATAATCTTCTTCGTTGGCTCCATTGATATGCAATTCTATGCTTGTGTGTTGATAAAGCTTTTATGATGATTATGATATAATCTTGATGTTTATGAGATGATCTTATGTGTTGATCTTGATGTTTATGAGAGGAACTTGATATTGGTGTGTTGATCTTGATAATCTTGATGTTCTTTATTCTAAAGATGAAATTATGATCTTATGCTTTAAATATGATTAGAGCCCTAGGATAAATCACTGATTTCATGTTATGATATTCTTGGTATGTTTGTGCGGGATTTTGCATGTTCGGGTATTGGGTCTTGATTATTTTTAGAAATCGTGTTAGGATGTATTTAATGTGATTCTTGATCTTGATCCATTACTTGATCACGTGTTGTCGTCGATTGTGTTTAAATGTGTCTGGACATGGTTTCGGGTTCCACAAAAAATCCCGGGACCAAATTATTACAAAAGAGTCAGTGGGGGTAGGTGGGGGCAGAGGTACCTGCCACCTACCCGCTGCCCCATTGAGGCCACCGGCAGCGGGCAGGCGACTGCCCGCCGGGCACCCTCTGCCCAGTGTTGCGCCGCCGGCGCGTGTCCTCCACCCGCCGGCCACCCGCTGGAAATTCCATGTGGAATTTGGTAGTTTTCCCCGTTTGATGTTTCCCCGTGACCCATGGTGTCCCATTGGATCCTGTTTGTCGTGCATGAGTCTAGTTTAATGTTTCGGGTACCGTTCGTATGATAAAAGAGCCTTGTGTATCACATGCTAGTCGAATCGGTATCCCGTTGGCCTAGGTGAAAGATGTATGAACCCCTTAGGCATATCTCTAGCAAAGTGGTTAACCACGCCTAAGTTTTATATACATGTTTTCCCCCTCCCTATGTGCTAATGTGGGTTGCAAGTGCTTGGCTATGTGTTATGTGTGCATGATACCCCAATTGGTTGTGATCAATTGGCTCTACGGGCAGTTGGATGGGTTGAGAACCATCGGCTGTTAACCAAGCCGGTTGCGATCGGTTAGGTATATAAATATATATAGAGCAGCGGTCCACCGTTTGGTTGCGATCAAACGTTATAAATGAGATGCGGTTCATCAATCTGTTTGCGATCAGAAATACACACTATTCAGGCTGCGGTCCACCATTTGGTTGCGATCAAACGTTACTATATGAGATGCGGTTCATCGATTGGTTGCGATCAATCTCCTTGTGTTGTGGTACAGGCAGGGTGTTTTTGGGCAATGCCAGAGCTATATGCGCTGGCGCTTCATGTATAGGCGCGTGGAGGGTCCTGCGACACCACCAAATGTGTTTATGTGTTGAGACAATGATTGAATACTGATATATTTGATGTGAAATAATCTTGTGACCTCAGGGTGTATGCCAGTATCTTCATATGTGTGATTATAACTGATGAATGTGCTTACATTTACTTGTTGAGTCTATTCTCGATTTTTATTTAGAGTCTCCTAAGTATATATACACATACTTATATTGTATTTTAACGTGTTGGAGTGGGTTACCAGCATTATTCGCTGAACAGATATATTGGGCTTTCAGGCACAGATGAGTAGCTCCGGAGCGCGCAAGAAGGCCCGAGGCTTACTTAGTTAGTTTCCTTTTCGGCCTACGTGCCATAATGATGTATTGACATTGCTTTGAGGATATTTAGATAGTTTAGCCTGTGCATCTGGGTTCTCCAGCTCAGATGTGGCATAGCACCCCGACACTTATGTTTATTTATGCTTTGTTTGGGAATTTATAATGGAATTACCTTTATTATATAAATTTTAAAAAGTCTCAAAAATCAGGGGTGTTACAATTTCTTCTTAGTATTCCAAGAAGACGCATAAGCCAATCCTTGAAATTCTTACCATCTTTTCGAAAGCTTCCGTTTTGAGAAAATCTGTCTGTTCCTTCTAAGGGGGATAGAGTGAAACAACCCAAAATTTAATTTTATAAATCCAATTTTAAGAAATTCCAAAATTGCCATTTTCACTCCATTAAAATTTTTTGCGATGAATTGGTGTTTGAATAAATTATTTTGGACTCATTTAAAATTAATACAACACTAAAACTTATTCTATTCCAAATTTTCTAAATTTTTGGGTACTTTGCGTACCATGTTTCAAATTGAGAAACCAATCTGAGTGAAACCGGGAGAATTCAAAGAGGTTTTAAACAAATGTTCATCTAGAAAACTTTTTGAGAAAATTCATTTTCAACCCCAAAGTATTTAAAATAGCAATTCTAGCCCCTGGGTCCATGATACAATGTGAACCACAGTTTTGTCTGATACCTTAGAGAGCAAGCTAAAATTACCCTTTTGCCCCCAACCAATCATTAAGCATCTACCTAGGGTTTTGCACCCTATTTATACTCCACTATTCTCATTGTTTCTCCTGATCCATCCTTGCCTCTCCAAACTCTGGTAGAAGAAGAAAACTTATAGAAAGTGTAACACCCCGAAATTTTGGAACATTTAAAACTTATATAATAAAGACAAATCCTCATTAACTCTTGAAATATAACATAGGAGATGGGGTGCTATGCCACACCTTGGGCTGGAGAACCGAGGTGCACAGGCTAACTAACTAAAAATCCTCAATGATGTCAATACATAAGTATGGCACGCAGGCCGAAAGGGAAACTAGCTACTCTACGCTCCGAATCTCTAGCGCGCTCCAGTGTCTACTCAACTGTGCCTAAAAGCCAAATATATCTGTTCAGCGAGAGATGCTGGTAACCCACTCCAACGCGTTGAAATACCATATAGATATATACATATATAGTTATAGATATAGGAAAACCATTTTGAAGCAAGAAGATATACTTAGGGGACTCTAGCTTTTAAAACCGGGAATAGACTCAACAAGTATGGATAAGCACATCAACAGTAATAGATAGTTAAGTAGAGATATTATCGTAAGAAATGCACATCGAAGGTCAGAGTTCACTTTTCAATTCCATCATATCATCATTCAATCATCATTCATAGCACATAATCAATGATGGCGCCACGGGACCAATCGCATGCCCCGAACATGAGGGTTAATGCGTATATCATTAACACGGCCCCGCAGCACCCTACCTTAATACCGCGGTATAAGGGGAGTTGATCGCAACCAACCCTTTGAAAACCGCTAACGAACTCAACGTCGGATCACGATCCGGCTCACCGCTGATGCACCCAGTCGGTGGACCGCCATCCCCTTTACAAGGGGGGACTTACGACCCTACACACCGTCGATGCGCACAGTCGGTGGACCATAGCGGATCCAAGCCCGGCATACCCCTGAGCTGTACTCAGCAGGTGGGCGAAGATCCTCGGAGACTATGGCCCTGCACACCGCTGTCCCATTGTTTGGTGGATCGCAGCCAGCCGTAGCCCTACACACCGTCCTTGCGCATTCAGGTCCGGTGGGTCATATCACCGAGGCCCATATTTGGACCTGTAGTCCAAGAAGTGAATCAATTTGGCCTTAGCCACTTCTGAGCCTTAGCTCAGGAACAATCCATTGGCCTTCAGCCACTTCCGAACCTTCAGTCTGGGAACAATCCATTTGGTCTTCAACTGACTTCCGAACCTTAGTCTGGGAATGATCCATTCGGTCTTCAACCGACTTCCGAAACTTAGTCCGGGAACCACCCAATTGGCCTATAACCAAAATGGGGGATCATGCAACACATAACACAAAGGAGCACGTAATAACACTTTGGGAGGGGGAAGATATATAAGTAAACTTACGTGTGATCATTCACATACTAAGAATAGTCCTAAGGGTACATACGACTTCCACTTAGGTCAACGGGTTACCAATTCAACTAGCATGCAATTCCAAAGACTTATTTAACCTACGAATGGTACCCGAAATATCAAACTAGACTCAAGCACGACAAACGGGGTCCGTTGGGACACCATGGGGAGCGGGGAACATCAAACGGGGAAGCCAAAGACCCGGGGTGGGACACAGGACAGCGGGTAGCTGGTGGGTGGGGGTCACCCGCCGGCTGCACGCCGGAATTCACTGTTCCGGCTGCGGGTTGCCAGCGGGCAGGCAGCTGCCCGGCGGCTACCCGCTGCCCGGCGGTGATGCTGGGCAACGGGTAGGTGGCGGGTTCGCCTACCCCCACCTACCCCCCACTGACTCTTTTCTCATATTTTCGTCCCGGGAACCTTCGTGGAACCCGAAACCATGCTTAGACACTTTTAAACGCAAATATAGACACCACGTAAGCAATTAACGGATCGAAAGCATGAATCACGTAGGACTTATCCTATTACGACTTCTAAATATAAACAACACCCAAACATGAGAATTCCCACCCAAATATAAATCAAGAACATTACAATACAAATTCCCAATCCAACCTAGGCTCTAATCCCACCCAAATCATCAAGATCATATTCCATCTTTAGTATCAAGAAATATCAAGATTCGGCAAGAATCATCATATCAAAATCAAGAACTCCTTTTTAACATCAAGACCATCAAGATCATCAAGAAAGCATATAAATCACCCCATCAATCATCAAGATCATAACACAATTATCATAGAAGAATTCATCAAGACACGAGAATATAGAGGGAGGCCTAAGAGGGAGATCATAGCTAAGAAAATAGGTTTTGTTGAGACATGGGTTACCTCTTAGCCTTAATTAATCATCCCTTGTTCTTCCCTAAGATTTCCATCCGTTTCGATCTCCCTAGGCTTGGTGGTGGGGAGTCCCTTAGGAATTCTTGTGTGGTGATATCTATTGTGGTGTGACTTCTAGGTGCCTCCTTTGTCCTTATATATATATTTAGGAGTCCTAATTAGGGTCTGAATGGTATGGGTTTACTAATTCTATCCCTTATAGAGCTAAGGACTTATTTTAGGGATAAGGGTCCGTGGTCCATGGTGGACCATATTAATTAATTAAAGAGAATTCTAACCATACTCTGAATAGTAAAGGTATACTTTCTTTATTTCCAATAGACTTATGACTCTAGTTTAGGCAAGGGTCCACGATCCGTGGTGGACCACATTAATTAATTATAGGGATTTCTAATCAAATTAAATCCTTTTTAATTATTACTAATGGAATTAATTAAATAATTAATTCGGATTAAAGGTCGTAACACGGGGTGTTACACACTCCCCCTCTTACAAGAAGCTTCGTCCCCGAAGCTTAGAAATCATTTTGGGGTAAAGAGCCCGAATTAGTATAGTAGTTTATAAGGAAAGTATCATATGGGAAATATATACATATACACATATAAATTTACTGGGTTTAAACCTAACTTTGGTGCTAGCAAAATGCACCATATAACAAGATTACGAATATGCAACACACCATGTGTAAGTTTTACGGGTGACTGATACATAACATAGAAGTCTTTACACATGGCATTTTATTTAATTATTTTATATAGGATCACAAGTTGTACCGAACATATAATTATTCATGTACCTAAATGAGAGGCAAATACCACGGGGGTGCATTCTCAGATAGCCAAGTAGTTATTATAAAGTATATATGCACATGTATTAAGACAGGCAAACTTCACTTACGAATGGATGCAGACGTTTAATTATGTAGTGTAGCATGTGGTGAGCCTAGATGTCATATATGTAGGATCTATGTCTAATCTTTCTGTTTAGCAGATTATACCAAGTATTCACAGTTACGAAATAACAAGCTTAACATGTATGATAATTAACTATTTATGTTTTATGTGAAACCTGCAAGTTGGCATGCCTATATGTGTTTAATGGTAATTATGCTAAATATGCAATTTCTTAAGTCTATAGGCATAGAGTGTGAAGGTATGTGGACTTATTTCAAGTCTTACATAATAACTAGTCCTATGGGACCATAAAGCACACATATGTATTATTCCTCATGTTAGTCTAGTACATGATTAACAATTAAATTCACGTACTTAATATCGTGGCATAACCAAACTTTTGTCATATACATTCAGGATGGTCATAAATCATATAACAATTATTCAAATAGCGAAAATTAGGTTGTGAGGAAAAGATTGTAAGTAATCAGGAGGAAGGCTCTTGCTTTTTATGGGGTAAATAAATTCTAGGGAGACAATAGAATTAGGATCTTCATTTTGTATACCATGGATAACGGTGAGTGATCACATAACAAGTATTGGCACTTATATGCAGATTGTTTGTAATTAATAATATTGTATATATGTATAGTGGGATGCCTTATAACATATTGTTTTTGTCTAATATGCTTTGTATATATACATGAATGCGTGTAAGTGTGTATTTTAACATAAACGGGTGAGCTATGTGATTTGTCATGTAGTGCACATGAAAAATATAAATTTCGACCTATAGTTTGGACCATGCAATTTGCATACAGATATTCTTTAATAATTACGAGTAAGATAGCCTAGGTTCATAATTACTAAAGGTTTTGTCTTTGAGAAATCACACAAGCACTTAGGGAAATTAGTTTTATCTCAGTGGTAATTAGATTTTAGGTAGGCATAAATCTTTCCTTTAGGGGCCCGGAATACCTAAACAATTTAGAGTTGGAGACCCTTGATTGCTAATTCTTAAATCAATTGATGACTTGATGGTGAGACTAAAGTTTTTTGTCATTTAGGGAAGGTAGGAGCGGTAACAGGGAGGTCACGTGAGGGGGAAAAAGTAGAATTAGGGCTATCCCAGGGTATGTGTATATATATATATATATATATATATATATATATATATATATATAAGAGTGATGTAATTCGTACGGAACGATATTTCAGGGTTAGGATATGCTAAGGGCAAGCTTATAGGTGTGCATAAGATTATTGTAGCTAGGGTACATGTGATGGTTTGGGGGCTAGGGATTTATTGTATATTTTGTAACAATTTATATGAATACGTATGAATAAGGGAGGATGTTCTATAGGCTCACAAGTTTATCTATTATATGTATATATATAAGCATACAGGGACGTACCGTATATGACGCCACCATGGAAGATTTAAGATTAAGCAAGGTGATTTAGAGTTAGGGTGCAGTAATAATGAAAATAATAATAATAATAATTTGGTGTAAGTGTAGCATATGAATGTAATTGGGATTTACTAGATATATATATATATATATATATATATATGTATATATATATATATATATATATATATATATATATGTATATATATATATGATAAGAGTTTTAGGGGAATATATTTTAGAATAGTAGTGATATACCTACTTATGTATAAATGTTTGTTTTAGGGGGGTCCTTGTCTTAGGGGTAGAGGGTTCTAAACAAGGTATTGGAAGCCTATGGTCTATTATGCAATACGGACCAAAGTCTAGAGGGATAGTTTAAGATAGTTTGGGGACACAATATATTTTTCCAAGGATAATTTCTAGATGACCACTTGGTTTAGGTTCCTCGGATTTCTATCGGTCTCTCTCAGATTCATTTTCGGGTCAAAACTTAACATGTAATGTATTCGAGGTTTTAGATTTCTAAAAAACAGAATCAGCCCCTATAATTTCTATGTAAGTTATAAATAAATCAATTAGGAAGATAATCCAACTTTCATGTTCAAGCATTAGATTGTTATTTACATGTCAAGCACATAAGAAGTATCAAGGAATACATACAAAGGCACAATGGATCAATAAAAACGAGAAGTCAAGAAAACTTACCGGAGCAGTGGGCGCGAGGTGGGCGGTCGACCGCCTGTCAAGTCCCCACTGGGATGTGGCAGTGGGCACGTGGTGGGTGGTCGACCTCCTGCCAAGGCCCCACTGGAACATGATTGTGAAGGAGGAATTACTTCGGGAAAAGCCCCGAGAATGCACAGTTTTAAGTTTAAGGAATTCAATGCTTAACGAAAGGGGTTTGAATACATAGAAAAACTCAAGGGATTACTGTAACACCCCGTGTTACGACCCCAAAAACCAATTAATCATTTAACCAATTATCCAAAGAAAGAATTAAATTACAATAATTAATTTGGAAAAGGCCCACCATAGTCCGTGGGCCCTCACCTCTAAAACCCAGCCCCTAGCCCTAAAAGGAATAGAATTAGCAAGTCTATAGTACTTAGACCCTAATTAGGACTCTTAGGTATATAAATAGGGGACATAAGAGGCACCTAGAACCCCCACCACAATAATCTCTCACCACACAAGAAGTTCCAAGAATTCCCTTAGGAGAAATCAAGAAAGAAGAAAGCTTAAAGAAAGACCCTTCATAGCCAAGGAATTAATTAAGGCTAAGAGGTAACCCATGTCTCAACAAAACCTATTTTCATAGCTATGATTCCCCTCTTAGGCATCCCTCTATATTCTTATGTCTTGATGAATCGGTTATAATATTGATGATGCGATCTTGATAGTTGGTGATATGATTTTATGCGTGATCTTGATGATCTTGATGATGATAAGAGGTTCTTGATGATTATATGATGTTCTTGATGATTATGTGATATTCTTGACGAATCTTGATGTCCTTGATATTAAAAGATGAATTGTGTTCTTGTTGATTTAAATATGATTAGAGCCCTAGGATGTATCGTGAAACTCGTATGGTGTTGTTCTTGATGTATTGGGTGGGGAATTCGCATGTTTGGGTGATAATTATGGTTAGAAAGCATGATAGGATATGTGCCGTATGTTTCTTGCTTTTGATCCGTTAATTGTCTACGTGGTGTCATCGATTGCGTTTAAAAGTGTCTAAGCATGGTTTCGGGTTCCACAAAGGTTCCCGGGGCGTTAATTGTGAAAAAGAGTCAGTAGGGGGTAGGTGGGGGTAGGGGACCCGCCACCTACCCGCGGCCAATTTGGATGTCGCCAGCAGCGGGCAGCCGGCGGGTGACTCTTCACCCATCGGCTACCCGCAGGAAATTGTCCCACTTCGGGATCCCGGCTTCCCCGTTTGATGTTCCCCCGACCCCCGTGGCATCCCAACGGACTCCGTCTATCGTGCCTATGTCTAGTTTGATGTTTCGGGTACCATTCGTAGGATAAATGAGTCTTATATATTGCATGCTAGTTGAATTGGTATCCCGTTGGCCTAGGTGGAAGAAGTATGAACTCCTTAGGATTACTCTTAGTATGTGAACGATCACGCATAGGTTTTGTTATACGTTTTCTCCCCCTTCCCAATGTGTTAATGTGGGTTGCATGTGCTTGCTATGTGTTATGTGTGCATGATACCCCAATTTGGTTGCGATTAAATTGGTTATTCCTGAGCTGCGGTTCAGAAGCTGGCTACGGTCAGATTCACACCCTTAGGCTGCGATCCACCGTTTGGTTGCGATCAGACGTTTTACATGAGCTGCGGTTCATATTCCTGGCTACGGTCAGATGACTACTCTTGGGCTGCGGTCCACTGTTTGGTTGCGATCAAACATTATGATGAGCTGCGGTTCATCGGTCGGTTGCGATCAACCCCTCCGTGTTGCTATACGGGGCAGGGTGCTGCGGGGCCGTGTCAGAGCTATATGCGCTGACCCTCATGTATGGGCGTGCGATTGGTCCTGTGGCGCCATCAAAGTGTGCTTATGTGTCGAGATATGGATGGTTTGATGTTGTGAATGATATGAAGTGAAATCGTGACCATAGGATACATGCTAGTAAACTGTATATGCTTGGTTATGACTGTTGGCTGTGCTCATCCCTATCTATCAAGTCTGTTCCCTATGCTAGTAAACTGTATATGCTTGGTTATGACTGTTGGCTGTGCTTATCTCTATCCGTCGAGTTTATCCCTGTTTTAAAAGCTAGAGTCTCGTAGGATATATCTTCATGCCTCGAAACGGTTTTTCTTATATCTATATATATATGTCTATATGTATTGTATTTTAACGCGTTTGAGTGGGTTACCAGCATCTCTCGCTGAACAGATATATTTGGCTTTCAGGCACAGACGAGTAGACACCGGAGCGCGCTAGAGATCTGGAGCGTAGTATAGGTAGTTTCCCTTCCGGGCTGCGTGCCATGTTTATGTATTGACATTATTGAGGATTTTAGTTAGTAGCCTGTGCACCTAAGTCCTCTGGCTTAGGTGTGGCATAGCACCCCGTACTTTTATATTATGTTTTGGGATTTAATGAGAAATTACCTTTATTATATAAGTTTCAAAAGTTTAAAAATTTCGGGGTGTTACAATTACGTTATTATGATACTAATAAGGAATATTGGAGACTTCAACTAGATATCATAAGGATCCCACGCCCCATTCTTTCCCTTCTGAATTAAAGTCATGTTCCCCAAAATTTCCCTCCATGCAACTCATTTAAGTACTTATCGGGTTATTAGTGAGTTAACTATATTGATCAATTATGATTAGGACAAGTGAGCTCTTATAAGCCGAATAAAATTACTAATTGCAAGTTCCAGAATACTTTATCAAGTAACAAATATCAAAATAACGCATGTTTGATCAAATAGTTAAGCAATAATATGCAGTTCCTAACTTGGTCTAAAATCAATTAGGGACATATGTTTAAGCAAACAAAAAAGTATGATAACCAAAGAGTGATAAGCAACAAAGCAGGTAAAAGCATGTAAGGACATCACAGATTTCTAGGGCAAGTATGTGGAATGGAGAGTTAGTGTGTTGTACCCTTACCGTGATGTGATAAGCGAAGGGGGAAATTCTTTAAATTAATGAGGGATAAAGTGAGGGGAGGTTATGTGATGATAGGTAGGCTCACAATCTAACCGCGCATCCTAAGATTCCTGAATCCTATGTTCCTAAATACCTGGAGTTCAAGCCTAATGTCCTAAAGTCTGGTCTTAAGAGTCTTATCCTAGGGTCAAACTTAGGCTCTGATACCAACTGTAACACCCCGAAATTTTGGAACATTTAAAACTTATATAATAAAGATAAATCCTCATTAAATCCCGAAATATAACATAGGAGTTGGGGTGCTATGCCACACCTTGGGCTGGAGAACCCAGGTGCACAGGCTAACTAACTAAAAATCCTCAATGATGTCAATACATAAGTATGGCACGCAGGCCAAAAGGGAAACTAGCTACTCTACGCTCCGAATCTCTAGCGCGCTCCAGTGTCTACTCAACTGTGCCTGAAAGCCAAATATATCTGTTCAGCGAGAGATGCTGGTAACCCACTCCAACGCGTTGAAATACCATATAGATATATATATATAGTTATATATATATATATATATATATATATATATATATATATATATATATATATATATATATAGTTATAGATATAGGAAAACCATTTTGAAGCAAGAAGATATACTTAGGGGACTCTAGCTTTTAAAATCGGGAATAGACTCAACAAGTAGGGATAAGCACATCAACAATAATAGATAGTTAAGTAGAGATATCATCGTAAGAAATGCACATCGAAGGTCACAGTTCACTTTTTAATTCCATCATATCATCATTCATAGCACATAATCAATGATGGCGCCACGGGACCAATCGAATGCCCCGAACATGAGGGTTAATGCGTATAGCATTAACACGGCCCCGCAGCACCCTACCTCAATACCGCGGTATGAGGGGAGTTGATCGCAACCAACCCTTTACAAGGGGGACTTCCGACCCTACACACCGTCTATGCGCACAGTCGGTGGACCATAGCGGATCCAAGCCCGGCTTACCCCTGAGCTGTACTCAGCAGGTGGGTGAAGATCCTCGGAGACTATGGCCCTACACACCGCTGTCCCATCGTTCGGTGGATCGCAGCCAGCCGTAGCCCTACACACCGCCTGATTGCTCAGGTCGGTGGACTACAGCCTTCATCGGCTTGTTAGCCCTACACACCGTCCTGGCGCGTTCAGGTCGGATGGGTCATATTTGGACCTGTAGTCCAAGAAGTGAATCAATTTGGCCTTAGCCACTTCTGAGCCTTAGCTCAGGAACAACCCATTGGCCTTCAGCCACTTCCGAACCTTCAGTCCGGGAACAATCCATTCGGTCTTCAACCGACTTCCGAACCTTAGTCCGGGAATAATCCATTCGGTCTTCAACCGACTTCCGAAACTTAGTCCGGGAACCACCCAATTGGCCTATAACCAAAATGGGGGATCATGCAACACATAACACATAGGAGAACGTAATAACGCATTGGGAGGGGGAAGATATATAAGTAAACTAACGTGTGATCATTCACATACTAAGAATAGTCCTAAGGGTACATACGACTTCCACTTAGGTCAACGGGATACCAATTCAACTAGCATGCAATTCCTAAGACTTATTTAACCTACGAATGGTACCCGAAATATCAAACTAGACTCAAGCATGACAAACGGGGTCCGTTGGGACACCATGGGAAGCGGGGAACATCAAACGGGGAAGCCAAAGACCCGGGGTGCGGCACGGGACAGCGGGTAGCCGGTGGGTGGGGGTCACCCGCCGGCTGCCCGCCGGAATTCACTGTTCTGGCAGCTGGTTGCCGGCGGCAGGCAGCTCCCCCACTAAAGGACAAAACAAGGAAAAGGACAAAAACCATACCATCAAGAAATACCTAATGTTACCATTAGGAATTAAACCCTAGACCTCCTATTTACAAGTCCAAGCCCCTAACCACTAAGCCATGAATGTTTCTTAAAACCTTAAGGGAATACTCCCTTGTTAAACCTCTCCAAGTCCCCAAAACCCACAAAACCCCAAAATCAAAAACCCTTCTTCTTCTTCCTCTCATTCTTCCTTCCCACCTCTCCCCTCCATTGCCTCTCACGCACACCACCACCCCACCCAAGCAGAATCCGGCAGCCACTCGAACGCCACCCCCCACCGATAGCCGCCACCGGCCGAACGACGACCGCCGTCGCCGCACCGCCTTGCCGCCGCTCCAGCCGATCGACGTCCACCGTCCGAAGGACGCCCCGCCGTCGACCCGCTGCCCCGCTGCCCAGTCGACCCCACAGCGCCACCACACCCCCACCACACCAGAGCCGGACCCCACCTCACCGGCGTCGACCTCGCAAACGGAGAATACGCCGAAACCCCGCCGCCGCCTCGCCGGAAAACCGCACCGCCTCGCCGGAAAAATCGCCGGCAAACATCACCATCAAACGAGCATCACGATGCCAAAGAAACCCCTCGGAATCCGCACCCCGGAGTGGAGCAACGCCGATTACACCGTAATCGGAGGTAAAGCACTCGAACCCGACCAATTCTCTCCGGAATTGGTTGATATGCTTAAACACCAAGGGCTCCTAGATGAATACCTCACCATCAAGGGGGATACATACCCCGAATTAGTGAAGGAGTTCTATCAACACCTTGTGGCCACAAAACGGGGTGACAAGATAGAGATCGCCACCAAGGTCCGTGGCAAGGAAATTGTGCTTTCTGAAGGCCGGTTCGCCAAACTCTTGAAATTGACCACCACGGGTGTGTCTAACTATGACCGAAAGGGGTGGATTGATACCCAAACTACGGGATACAAGGACTATCTCAGGTACTTACTCGGGAAAGAGGACGGGTTCACCTCGGCCACTCGACCAAACCGAAAGTGGCTATCGGCGGAGCAAAAGATATTGGTTATGATTGTAACCGATAGCCTCTTACCCACCAATAACAAGAGCAAGGATGTGGGGAGCTTGGAGTGCACCTTTGCGTATCTCCTAAAACATAAAATCAAGTTCAACCTGCCGGCACTCATGCTAAAGCACATAGAGTTCTGCAAGACAAACAACCGGCTTAGCCTACCCTACGGGATGATCCTAAGTTGGATCATGGAGAAAAAGGGGTAGACCTAAGCCACACCGAGGTCAAAACCGCCAATGGCATGGTTTTCAATGCCCAAAACCTCCGCCGCAACGACATCTACTACACCGAAGGAGGACACTATCTCACCCTCGAAGAAATTTGCCAAAAACCCGATGAGGAACGTATGGAATTGGTTGATCGGTTGGACATCTCCAACAAAAAGCTCAAGCGAGCCATGAAAGATTGCGGAGGTACGGAGGGAAATGAGGGACAAGAGGAGGAAGACGGGCCTAACCCGTCAGTGCACCCACAGCTAGGAGGGAACCCGAGGGGACAAGACGAGGGTTCAGTCAACGAACGCATACTCGCACAGCTCGACCGACAGAATCAAATCATGGAAGAAGGGTTCTCATCCTTGATTCGCACCACACGCGCACTCGATCAAAGGGTAGCAGCGATCGAGGCTGCCTTGGGCACTCGCGGTGCATCCAGTTCCAGCGCAGGAAACCGAGGTACAACCGAAAACTTCTCTATCACAACACCATCAAAAGTTCAGCCTACCCCAAGCCAAGACAAACGTAAGGCCACAACCCTAATCAGGAGGCCGAGCTACGAGGTGTCTAGGGGTGAAAGGATGGACTATAACAACCCTAATTAGTCTCCCTTTCGGCCTGCGTGCCATATTATGCATTGTATTTCAGTGGATATTAGTTAGACAGCCTGTGCACCTGGGTTCTCTAGCCCCGGTGTGGCATAGCACCCCGTACACTTATGATATACTTTGGGATGTAATGAGATATTACCTTTATTATATAAGTTTTAAACGTCTTGAAAATCTAGGGTGTTACATCAAATCCCTCATATCATCATGTAAGGAACCACATTCGCCAAAATCAAGAATTATGCCTCCATTCTCTTTTCCTTCTTTTTCAACACTCTCTTGTTCAACAAGTAATGAGAGTCTCGGATCATCCACATGAACCAGCAAGTATTGGGAGTCATTCGATATATAGATGGGAAAATGTGTGCCATCATTCTTAAGAACTCCAATGTCTCCCAAATATAAAACTTCTCTAAAGTTCTCTCCAAGGGATGTGTTCTCCATTGGTGAGACATCTTTGTTCAAATCATGTACTTCATCAAAAACTTCATCATCTAAAGGGAAACGCTCCATGAGTTCCTTGCCACCATTCCTCCCAACTTGGTGTCTCCATCGCAATGCATTCATCAAATATTTCTTCATCTTCATCTCTAAGATCCTCATCATCCTTTTTATTTCTCTCAACCTCATGACCTTCATTTGGCAATGGCAACTCTTCTAGAAACTCTCCATTAAATGAATCTTGAAGTGGCTCTTGAATTATCAAATCTTGCTGTTGAGCCATCATGTGATCAATTTGAGCTATTTACTCCGTTATTTTATTATACATTTGCATTAACTTGGTCTCTATGGACTTCATCTCAATTGTTTGGTTAAGTGGTTGGCATTCTTGTAGAAACTCTTGGTATAGAGACTCTTGAGCTCGCCCTCGATACTTGTATGGTTGGTGGGGTTGAGCATGTAACAATTTTCCGCAAAGTGATTCCCACCACAAAATGAACACCATTGAGGTTGTGATGATTGATATGAACTTTCTTGAAAATATCATTGTCTAGAGTTGGCAAAATTTGAGAAAGAGAATTGTTGTTCCATTCCTCCATATTCCTGATTCATATTCCAACTCATCTCATAACCCTGAGAATGAAGGTAGAACGATGACATGGTTCCTTGAAATTCATATCCATCCATAAACTAAAAAAATTGTTAATATAAAATAAAAAAAAATAGATTAGTTTCCTAGAATAAAATTTTCACTAATGTTAATACTAAAACGCCACTTCTCCGGCAATGGCGCCAATTTGATGTGTAGTATATTTGCAAACAAATAATTCTCGGAGTACGAGTTATCGATCCACAGGGAAGTAGTTGTATCAAGCACTATTTACTAATTTATTCATTAGAGCTAATCCTAAAAATTGTTTAGATGATTGATTTGCATAAAATAAATAAAATAAAATAGAGATTCAGGATTTTGAAAACAATTAGAGAGAACACTACAAGAAAAATCACGAATCACGACGGAATCATCGCGACGGAACGTAATCCGTTGTCGATTCGCAACGGTTTTTGCTACGGAACGTGTTCTGTCATAATTTTGCATCGTAAATGGTGATGGAATTCAATTCCGTAGCGATTTTTGGCGCAAAGTGAGAAAAAACCTAGGAAATTTTGGCGCCAACTTTTTGGTGACGAATTTTGCGACAGAAGTAAGTTCTGTCACTATAATAACGACGAAAAAGGCAACTGACAATGGTTTCGTCGCGGTTTTGCGACACAATTGGCGACGAGAGTAAATTCCATTGCGATATTTGGCACAAAGTGGAAAATATTCCCACGTAATCATTGCACCAAGGAATTGACGACGAATGGGACGACGTAATGAATTCTGTTGCAAATATGTTGACACATTCGCGATAGAAAGTGCGACGCCCTACATGTCTGTCGCGCTACGACGATGGAATTGACAACGGAAATGATTCCTGTTGCGATGTTTGGGGCAAAGAAAGATTTGACATTTGATGTTGGCGACGGAACTTGCAACGATTGTTCATCTCGTCACTAAAATATTAAATTTTGTAAGTAAAGTTTATTTTTCACTACAGAATAAGACGACGGAATCGATTCCGTCGCCAATAGGTTAACACATTGGCAACAGAAAATGTGACGTCCCACATGTCCGTCGCGCTATGATGATGGAATCAGCAACTGATATTAATTCTGTTACGATGTTGGCGCAAAGATAGATTTGATGTTTGAGGTTGGCGACAGAACTTGCGACGGTCGTTCTTTCCATCACTAAAATATTTAATTTTTAAGTAAAGTTTATTTTTGCTACAGAATGAGACGACGGAATCGATTCCATCGCCAATATGTTAACACATTGGCAACAGAAAATGCGAGACCCCACATGTTCGTTGCGCTACGACGATGGAATCAACAATGGAAATTAATCTGTTACGATGTTTGGTGCAAATATAGATTTCACGTTCGAGTTTGACGATGGAACTTGCGACGGTCGTTCTTTCCGTCGCGAGAATATTGAATATTTTAAGTAAAATTTATAACTATTTAATTGTCAAATTTTGCACTAAGTTTGGTATTACAATTGGAAAATTTTTTAAATTTAATGTAAAATTTAAAAATGCATATGAATTCATATGCTATAACTAATTGCATAAGTTTTGTAATCACTACTCCATACGAATTCATATGCTATAACTAATTGAAAATCTTTAACCATTGACCGAAATGAAATATTTATTTTAAAAATTTGTTAAATGAATTCTTCAGTTTGATTATTTAACAAATTTTCACCTAATTGTAAGCACTCCTAAAGATAACAATAAAATTTTGCTAAATATTTAAATATAAGAAGATTTTGATCATACACAAATGTAAAAATTAATTAAATAATTAATTAATTTTTCTTAATTATTTACAATTATATATTTCTATTATATTCATTAATCCAAAACGACATAATTTTTATAATTCTCCCTCTCTCACACACACACACATTTATTTATTGATTTATATTGTAATTTAAAAATCTAACCTTTTAATAATTAAAAATTAAAATTTAGCTTTCAAAACAAAAAATTAAAATTTAAACTTTTAGTAACGACATATTCCTTTAAACTATTTATTATTCCGATGTAAACTATTTTTTTTAACATTTTAATAATAATAATAATAACAATAAAAATAACAACAACAATGAGCATTTTATTTTTATATTATTATTATAATAATTAAATTAGTGTACACAAAATTATAATCGTGCTAATTTTTTTAAAATATTCATCCTAAAAGAATATGAATGTCATGCTATAATTACTCTATAAAATACATTGTCTTTTATTTACTAAAACAAAACATTATTTGTTGTAGCACAGATTTTAATTATTCTATTCCAAATATATATTGGTTTAAATAAAATGTACAGTCTTCGATTGCAAGCTGATCTGCTATATATTAGACAAAAATTTTCTATATTTTAAGAATTTAAATACAAAAATTTCATTGTCTAGTCAATCATATAGGAAAAAATAATAACTTTTCAAAATACCGAGTATTAATTAGGATTTACTAGATGAATAGTGCACATATAATAACAATTGAAGTTTGAATCATATACACAATAAAAACTTATGAATTAATATGATATAACTTAATTTCATAACAATTTCACAATATCAATAAACATATTATAATCATGCCACTTTTAGCAGAAATTAAGTTAAGTTATACAGATTAACTAACGTTGAATATATATACTAACAATTCACTTAACAGATCAGTTAATTCGATATACCAATATTTTAACCATTGACAGAACTGAAATATTTTAATTAAAAAAATTGTTGGTTGAATTTTTTAGTTTGATCGTTTAACAAATTTTCATCGAATTGTGCACACTCCTAAAGATAATAATTAAAATTTTCGTAAATATTTAAATATAAGAAGATTTTGAGCCATTCTCTTAAATATGAGAAATAATTAAGTAATTAATTTTCTCAATATTTTGTGAATTATATTTCTTGTAATGATTAAATTATTTTCAAAAAATGAGTTATTCTCTTAAAATTGTTTTACGAAAAAATGAGTCTTCAATTGACAAATCTATCAAGGGATAGAGATTTCATTTCCCAAAATAGAAAGGGATGAAGTTTCACAAGGGAAGAGATTTCCAAGTCAATTGAAGAGATGAAGGAGATGAAGTCTGGAAGCAGTCTACAGACCCAGACACGCGAAGTATAGAGGAAAATATAAGAAGAAGTTGCAGAAGCAAAAATACTAGTCTAACTAGTAAGGGATTATATTGGAGAATATATTTTGAAGATAAAAATCCCAAGAGGCGTGATCTACACCATATGGAGATTCATGGGACGCCATTTTTGCTGAAACCTCAAGCTCAATTTGAAATATCTGACAAGATCTGCAACGTTATCTTATCTTCTGACAAAAGGCTATACAGCTAAGCAAAATTCAAAAATGAGACCGTTTCTTTCCAACGGACGGATTCTCATTACCAGCTATAAAAGGATGAAGATTGAAGCTTTGGAAAGCGGGGGTGAAAAGAGAAGCAAGAACGCAATAGAGCAAGAATACAGAGCTAAACAGAGCATACAAAATTCAAAGAAAGCTTTCCACCTCAGAAGCTTAAATTGATATATCTTTTGTGAGAAAAACATTCAGAGTGATACAGAGCTTAGAAAAGAAATATCCAAGAGTGTTGAAATCTTCATCAACTTCAAGAGATTAAGCGCATCAACGAAGATCATCTACAGAATCTCAAAGTTGGAAGCAAGGCAAAACTTGTTTTGGAGCAAAACAAGGGAAAGAATGAAAGTAACACGGAGTTGTGAAATCCTGGATTGTCACACGGAGCTGTGAGATCCGAAGCAGCAGTGTCGGGAAGACATTGGGCGTGATTGGTGTGGGCTTGGTGATCAAAGCACCAGATCAAGGAAGATACGTTTCTACCGGATCGTAGAAGACGGGGGGAAAGTAGCACGGAGTTGTGAAATCCTGGGAAAGTAACGCGGCGACGTGAAACCCGAAGCAGCAGTGTTGGAGGCACTGGGCGTGATTAGTGTGGGCTTGGTGATCAAAGCACTAGATCACGGAATTTCATTGTATCTTGGAACCAAGAAGTGGTGGATATAGTGAATTAGCTCTTGGAGAAAAGAGCAAGTGGAGTAGGAGGATTACATCACCTCGCGAACCACTATAAATTGCCTTGTGTTCTTTACTGCTTTCTTTACTTACTGCTCTTGCTTGCTTCTCACGTCAATAATCTTGACACGATCTACACACACACCGTATCGTTTATTTTATTCCGCTGTGCACCGGACTCTAACAATCTAGTTAAGAGTCTTGATTTATCTCTGGCTTACCTTTTGTTATATTGTGCGAAAAAGTTTGAAAGTCTATTCACCCCCCCCCCCTCTAAACTTTCACCTTACCTCTTTTGGGACCAACAATTGGTATCAGAGCTGGTGCCTATCCGAGTCAGAATTTGTCTCTAATCGATACTAACAATTGGTATCAAGGCCTGTAGCCTATTTTAGTTAATTAGTATCAAGAGCAGGTTGCCTAATTGGGTCAACCTTGTTTCTGACTGCTAGGCAGATCCATCTTACCCAGTGTGTGTAAATTGGATTATTTGTCTCTCGTATCCACCGAGAAGATGAATAAAGATTTAGCTCAAAATCTATTATTCTCGCTTGATAAATTTGATGATTGGAAAGTTCGTATGCAGGTTCATCTATCAGCTTTACACGATGAAATGTGGGAAGTTATTTCCACTGGCCCGATCGAAATATTGAAAGTAAATACGGCTTTTCTTCTATCTCCGGATGCTCAACAATTCGTACCAAAGCCAAAACCGGAATGGACGCCGGATGATAGAAAGAGGAACAATCTTGACAACATTGCCAAAGATATTCTGTTCAAAGCCATTGATGATACAATATTCCCAAAGGTTCGAAAATGTACAAGTGCAAAAGAAATTTGGGATACTCTCATCAAGATCGGAGAAGGAGATGAACAAGAAAAAGATAACAAGCTCACTATTGCTATGAAGAAGTTCGAGGACTTCAAAATGCTCTCAAACGAATCCATTGTTGATATGGAAGCTCGAATGATCGAAATCCTTGGAGAAATTAATGACCTTGGCAAAAATATTAGCCAAAAGGAAATTAATCTCAAAGTTCTACGAGGCTTACCATCTACTTGGGATATGAAGGTTACGGCTATGCGAGATCACCGAGATCTAAGAATATTGTCAACCGACAAATTATTTAGTGATCTTAAAGCATATGAGTTCGAAATGAAGGCCAAAGATGATGAAGTTCATGAAATTCGAAATCCAGCTCTAATGGCCGAACAACCGTCAACCTCCAGGTCAGTAGATAATATTGATTTTATAACTGACGAACACATTGCTCTTTTTGTGAAAAAGTTTAGAAGGTTTATGCGAAAAGGAGATAACAAAAATTCTGCTCGTGGAAAATTCGTTTCTCGCACGACACAAGAAGAGAAAGTCAAAGAAAACAACAATTTATGCTACAATTGCCGCAAACCCGGACATTTCAAAATAAATTGTCCGTATCCGATCATTATCAAGTATCAAGGCATAAATGTTGAATCTACACCGAATAAATCCGAAAGCAAAGATCGAAGGTTCAAGCGCGACAAAAGAAAAGCTCTCGTTAGCAATGA
Organism: Ipomoea nil; assembly: GCF_001879475.1. NCBI lineage: Eukaryota > Viridiplantae > Streptophyta > Magnoliopsida > Solanales > Convolvulaceae > Ipomoea > Ipomoea nil. The sequence goes on from NW_017617301.1 coordinate 1,827,820, forward strand.
ACCAAATGAAAATGATGAGTCGAATGGATTGTCATCAAGTGATGAAAGCTCAAGTTCGGAAGATGACACGGCTCTAATATGCAAATCAATTGAGTTGAGTTCAAGTGAAGAGTGCTTTATGGCTCTTGGAGCAGAGGAAGAAGAGGTAACATCTAATTCTTTCAATTCTGTTAATTCCTCTTTTTCTCGTGAATCTATTGGCAGTCTAATGCGAGATTGTCAAGAGATTATGCTCACTCATCCTCAACTCAAGGAGCGCAATAATATTCTAATTCTTGAAAAAGAAGAGATGAATAAAAAATTGCAAGATGCTTTACTTGAAGTCAGTAACTTGAAGAGTGAAAATATTCAACTTCAAGAAGAGTGTAAATCAAGAGAGGTTAGAGAACATAACCTTCGGGCTACCATTGCTACGTTTACTAATTCGTCCAAAATTATGGATAAAATGGTAAACATGCAAAAGCCATCAGGAGATAGAATCGGAATCGGTTATGACTCCACATGTTCTCAAACCCCTCCAAAACTGACTAATCTTACTACTCCTTTAACCAATAAAGTGCAAGTGGTAAAATTTGTTAAAAGTCAGAATAGCACAATGAGACAAGGACTTGGCTATCAAACAAAAGCAAAGTTGAATGTTGATAGGCCGAAACAGTTCAATACTACGGCAAAGCAACAAAAATTCTTCAAGCAAAGATATGCCAAAGAGTCAAGTGCAAAAAGAATTTTTAGAAAAGAGGGAAGCTTTTCTAGAAATAGAGATGGAAGATTTTATTCCACTCAAAAGGGTTGGTTGTGTAAATCATGTTTTAATGCTTCTTATAGACCAAAGCAACAATCCTCTTCCCAGGTGCCTAAGTATAAAAATGTTTTTCAAAACCCGGCGCAAAAAATGTTTTCAAAAGTTAATTATGATTATCGTGTTTCAAATGGTTACAAACCGCCTTATCTTAATTCAATAAGATCAAAGTGGGTTTGGTTACCAAAAATTACTAACAGCAAAGGACCCAAGCAAGTATGGGTACCTAAAACCAACTAATCTTTTTTGTAGGATGTTTGGTACATCGACAGTGGTTGCTCACGCCACATGACTAGAAATAAATCTTGTCTAGTGAATTTCAAGAAAATCGATGGACCAAAAGTTATATTTGGAGGAAATCAAAATTATGGAACTACAAAAGCAGTTGGTACAATTGAAAGAAATGGTTTGAAGATCGAAGATGTTTCATTTGTTGAAGGCCTAAAATTCAATTTGTTGAGCACTAGTCAATTTTGTGATAAAGGCTATCTTGTGGAATTTTCCAAAGATGATTGCCTAATAAAAAATGAGCTCTCAAATGAAGTTGTGCTCACTGGAAAAAGGCGAAAGAATATGTATGTTGTTGTTTGGAGCACAAGCAAAGATTCAGTATGCTTAATGGCCAGAAATTCGAATGAAGCAAATTGGGAATGGCACAAAAAGCTCAACCATTTAAACTTCAAGACCATCAATCAGCTTGCAAAGAAAAATCTAGTTGAAGGATTACCAAGTACCATCTTCAAGAAGGACCAAGTGTGTGATGCATGCCAACGCGGAAAGCAAATCAAATCATCATTCAAGTCTAAGACGCACGAATCAACATCAAGACCGCTAAGCTTGCTACACATGGACTTATTTGGACCGGTTGATCCAATAAGTGTAAGTGGTAAGAAATATACTCTTGTTGTTGTTGATGATTTTTCTAGGTACACTTGGACCGTGTTTCTCAAGAAGAAAAATGAAGTTGAACAAGTGTTGCCGAAGCTGTTGAAGCAACTACAAAATGAGAAAGAATTGCAAATATCAAAAATCCGAACCGATCGTGGAACCGAGTTCGTGAATGGAGTTATACAAGCTTTTTGCAATTCACATGGAATTTCTCATCAATTATCTGCCGCTAGAACACCACAACAAAACGGTGTTGCCGAAAGAAGAAACCGGACGCTTAAAGAAGCCGCACGAGTGATGATTAGTGCAGCCGGTCTCCCGAAAAGATATTGGGCGGAAGCTATCAACACTGCTTGTTACACGCAAAATCGAAGCATAATCCATAAGCAGTACAAGAAGACGCCATATGAGCTATATAAAGGAAGAAAACCAAATATTGGTTATTTTCATATTTTTGGATGCAAGTGCTTTATTCATATTAATGATAAATTGCATCTAAAAGCTTTTGATGAGCGTGCAGATGAAGGAATTTTTCTAGGATATTCGACTACCAGCAAAGCATTCAGAGTGTTGAACAAAAGAACAATGGTGGTTGAAGAATCCATACACGTGGTATTTGATGAAAAATCACACGTTGATGCTCTGGACGAAAATGGCGAAAATATTGAGCAAAATGGTAACAAGTGTCATATTGATTTTTGTGATACTGATGATACGTGTGAAGAAAATATTTTGCAGGGAATGGATGAGTTGGAAATTAATTCTCTAGAAAATCCCATCCATCATCCAGTAAGAAATGAAGTGCGCGATGCAATTGGTATTGAAATTGCAAATCAACCCAGGGATGCAATTGGTATTGAAATTGCTAATCAACCCAGGGATGAAGTTGAAGTGGAAATTGCAAATCAACCCTTGGATGCAATTACTGGAGAAGTTGAAAATCTACAGAATGAAGCAGAAATTCGAACCTCTTCTCAGCCAGTAAATCCACCCAGTACCATGCACCCATTTGAACCAGACTTAAGATGGCTCAAAAATCACCCACCAGAATTAGTGATCGGAAATGTTCGCGATGGCGTGAAAACAAGATCATCTACCATGGAAGCATTGTTCACATGTTATCTATCTCAGATTGAACCAAAAGAAGTGGGCGAAGCTCTAAATGATCCAAGTTGGATTGACGCCATGCAAGAGGAACTCGATCAATTCAAAAGAAATGACGTTTTTGGGAACTTGTTCCAAGACCAATGAACCACTATGCTGTAGGAACTAAATGGGTCTTTCGGAACAAAGCAAACGAAGAAGGCGTGATTGTTAGGAATAAAGCAAGGCTCGTTGCAAAAGGATACTCTCAAGAAGAAGGAATAGATTTTGATGAAACCTTTGCACCGGTATCCAGACTCGAAGCTATAAGGATTTTCCTAGCCTACGCCGCACACAAAGATTTCACTGTTTATCAAATGGACGTGAAAAGCGCATTCTTGAATGGACTACTCGAAGAAGAAGTTTATGTCGAACAACCCCCAGGTTTTGAGGTAAAAGGCGAAGGTGATAAAGTCTACAAACTTAAAAAGGCATTGTATGGGTTGAAACAAGCACCTAGAGCTTGGTATGATACCTTGTCAACGTTCTTGATAAGCTGTGGATTCACCAAAGGCCTTGTTGTCAAAACTCTATTTAGAATTCAAGATGGTGATCATATTTTATTAGTGCAAATATATGTTGATGATATTATTTTTGGAAGCACTAACAATTCTTTGTGTGAGAAATTTTCGAAGCTTATGCAGAATAAATTCAAAATGAGCATGATGGGTGAGTTGAATTATTTCTTGGGCTTACAAGTCAAACAATTGAAGGAAGGAATATTCATCAATCAAGCAAAGTACACCCGCGACTTGATAAAGAAGTTTGGCCTTGATGGAAAATCATCGATCAAAATTCCTATGAGTACATCAATAAGGCTAGACAAAGACAAAAATGGAAAAAACGTCTAACAAACGAAGTATAAAGGAATGATTGGTTCACTACTATACCTCACTGCAAGCAGGCCGGACATTTCTTATGCTGTGGGAGTGTGTGCAAGATTCCAAGCAAATCCAAAAGAAAGCCACCTCACCGCAACAAAGAAAATCATAAGATACTTGAAGGGCACAATCAATGTTGGATTGTGGTATCCTAAAGGTACAGATTTTACGCTAACTGGTTTTTCAGATGCGGATTTTGCAGGTTGTAAAATAGACAGAAAAAGCACCTCCGGAACGTGTCAATTCTTGGGAGGAAGGCTTGTTTCTTGGTTTAGCAAAAAGCAAAATTCCATCGCAACTAGTACCGCCGAGGCCGAATACATTGCTGCAGGAAGTTGTTGTGCTCAAATTTTGTGGATGAAGCAACAATTGAAGGATTATGGAGTGAATTGCGACGATGTTAGCATATTTTGTGACAATACAAGTGCAATCGCTATCACCCACAATCCAGTGCTTCATTCAAGAACCAAACATATCGACATACGACAACATTTCATAAGGGATCATGTTGAAAAGAAAGATCTAAAAATCGAGTATATCCCTACGGAGAACCAAGTTGCAGATATTCTCACGAAGCCTTTATGCGAAACGAGATTTTCTACTTTAAGGCATGAATTGGGAATGTTGGAAATGAGCTAAGTATCACTGAACTTAATCTCTTGATCTAAAATGATACATATGCTCAAATTATGTGTTCTATGTGTTTATATGCTATTATGTGTTTTACGTGTTTACATATTTCTATGTGTTTAATTTTCATGTAAACTAATTTGCTAAATGTGTTAAGTGTTCAATTATGTATGTAGTGTTTAACGTGATTTTATATGCCATGCAAGTTAATGTGACAAAATGTGCAATTTTTATCTAATTTTTTTTTGAATTGCATGTTTTGATCGTTACTTGGACCGCAAGTTATGTTCATGTTTGTGTTAATTTGTTTGCATGAACAATTTATTTGTGATATATGATCTATAATTTGATTTATACTTATGTGCTAAGTGTTTTTAATTAGTTAATCTTTTTAATTGGTATCTAAAATAATTTGTTAGTTTCTAAATATTTTTGACTAAAAATGTGTTTTACAAACTACCGTGTATGTGTATGTATATTTTTGGTGTTTGATTGAAATTTGACTAATTTTCTAAATCTATGATTATGTTGATTAGGAGTTTACCGTGTATATGTTTGTTTATATATGGATGTGTTTTAATTTTTTTTTAATTTCCACATATGTTTCGAAATTATGTGAGTAATTTTGTGTAATTATATGAGATTTACGGATGTTTGTGTGTGATTATATTTATATTTATATTTTTACAAATGATACATCTAACGTGTGTTTTTGAGATGAAAAAGGAAGAGATCAGATTGGATTTAAAACCTCCACCCCTTAAACCTCTACCCCATAAACCCAATCCCATTAAAACTCTTCACCTTTCAAATCTACACCTCTTGATCTCCCACTCATAAATTACATCCCACAAAAATCTCACCCTCTCACAAAATCAGATCCCTTCATTAATCCGAATCGACACCCTCTCTCCCTCGAAGAACCCGATCGTCACCCATGCCTCAAATCTGATAAAATCCTCTCTTAAACACTAGTAGTTACTTGTCTAATCTCCTCCTAGCACCGTCCTCCTCAACCAATAGAAATTCATCCAAATTTAATGGATGTCAATCATACCTGTTCAGAACCCAACTGTCGACCATAATCCCTGAAGATCTCAGACGTTTCTCCGCCTGTATATATATCGGCAATCCAAAAACTGTGCAAGCAGTGCATTTTTTTTTACAGGAAGAACAATGGTTTCGAAGGAGAAGAACAATGAAGAAAGAAGAACATCAAAGAGAATCTGGAATCAAGTGCGACTCCAGAAATTGCGAGCCAGAAGGGCTGAGGCTGGAGGACATCTTGTTGGAGACACTGCAAACGACCCTCTTGTCGTATCTGAGGAAAAAGGCCCTGAACAATATACACCTGTTTCACCACCAAGAGAACCAGGGTTTATCTATGCTGAAGAAGGAGATGCTGAGAAAAGCCTGCCACCACCGTGTCAAGGCTTAGCCAAACCACAGAAGTCAAAAGAATCTGAAGGACCTTTTCTGAAATTTTCACCTATTGTGCAACCGGACATCTACCAGGAAATCATGAACATGAGCAACACCGAGTACATCCACTATCTGAAGGAGCTGACATTCGGACCAGTGTTGCCACCACCGGGCTTTGAAGGAATTTCTCATGAACCTCTTGCACCACCAGTTCAGTTTGATGCACCACCGACCGCAGAACCTGACCTACCACCAGTACCACCAGAACACGTTCTGCCATCTGCTCCTCCACCGGTGAATCCCCGCATCCGTCCACCTGTGGACTACACGAGGTTCTTCAATGCAACATACTCGTCCTCAAGCTCGAACATGCACAGTGAAGATTCCGGACCAGGGTACTGCCCATCTCCTCCACATACTGACGAAGACAACAGTGAAGATGAATGTTGTTTTACTAATCGCAGTTGTTGTGGTTGTATTGTCAAAAAGGAATGTCTCTTGTGATCCTCTCTCTTGTACTCCTGATTAAAGGAGTAATAAATAAAAATGTTTGGTTGGCTGTGTTTGGAACAAATCGTATTTCCTACCCCATTAAAAAGGACAAAAAATGAACAAAACTTCCTCATCACGTTATATGGTCAAAAGTCAAAAATTGGACCATACAAGGGATGAATTTAGAGACCAAATTGATGGTGAAATCAGACCATCAATTGGGGGGAATATTCACATGAAGTGCCAGTACACGATAACACCCCTATATTGTCACTTCAAAATACCTCTCTGGAAGCTACTTTAAATGCAGAGCTTATTTCAAGAACAGAGGTAATTGAAGAAGAAGTGGAAAATCATCTTGAAGAAGTCAAATCACCAGAAGAGAATTTGCAACTCACCGAAAATCCGGTTCTTGGAGATTCAAGAAGGAATTTATTCAAGAGTTTACACTCTTTGAATATGCAAGGAGGCCGAACCTGAGAAGAAGATGAAGATGATTTATTGATTTCTTTGTTTGCAAAAGTCACTGAATCAAGTGATATGGTGTGTCAGAAAATTGGAACTACTCTTACCGAGCAAGGACATCTCTATCTACAACACTTTGAGGACACACGAACAAATTTGAAGGAGCTATTGGAACATCAAAATGCTCTGCAGACAAAAATTGAAAGAGCCGAACGACATTTGAAAGGAGATCTCACTGAAGGTTTATTGGAGATCATCCAGCTGATGAAGAAGGAACGAGAAGCCACAGAGAAAATCAACAGTGAAAGACACCTGAGACAAATCAAAGCCATACAAGATCAAGAAACAAGGATAAATCACCTTGAGGTGGAATTATCCTCCATGGCTAATAAATTGTCTGTTTTACAGGATGTTTCTCTCAAAACACATGATGGAGTTAAGATTGTTAAAGCCAATCAAGAGCAAGATTCCAAATCCCTTGGCTTTTTGATTGATAATGCCATAAGGGGGGAAGAAATTCTCAATCATCTGGCTTTACAACAACATGAATTCATCATTGGAAATCAGTCACAATAACCAGCTCAGACCGCCGCACCTACGAAAGGCCGTGGACGAGGACGTGGTCAACAATCCCAAGTTGGTTTCGCTCAATTTGCAAATCCGAGTCTTGGATCAAGTTCATCAAAAGTGGCCGAAACTCGAGATTGGTTCGAATGCTCAAAAGGAACCTTAACACCGCAGAAAGTCTGGACATCCGAAAATGTGCCGGCTATGGTGAAAAGATGGCCAAAAGCTGATCAAGCTCAATGGATTTCGGACAAGAATAAAGAAGAAGAAGCGAAACGAAAGCAAACCGAAATGTGGTATGAGCTCAGAGACTATACCAAGAATAATGGTGAAAGTCTGGGATTCCAAAGAAGCTTTGAAGAATGCATAATTTGGTGGGAAGCCGGAGCTCTTCCGGGCACCAACATTAAAGAGGCCTTTGGACACTACATGGCTGGGAATGTGACTAAGAAATTTGAATGTGAGAAGTTCAAGAATGATATCTGCAAGATGAGAGAACATATCAAGGATATATTGAAAGCTGACATGGGAGTCAAGAAACCCAGAAGGTAATCAAGCATATATTCCTCAAGAAATATGATGTTTTAAATTTCTATGATTTTGGCTAGCTACAATATTTCCTCTTTCGACTAATATGAATAAAAATTCCCTTGGTCTGATCTAAGTCTGTTTATGATTTATCTTTTGGCTATCATGTAATTAGTTGGTGAATCAAAAGACAAGAGTTGTTAAACGCATGCAAAATTTTGATAAAGATAAAAAAATTGATTAAAAATTAATCAAGGATGCGTATAGGACTTGTCTAAATTAATTCACAAAGTTTTATTTTCCCAAGAAATATTTTTGTCAAACTCATCTTGGCTTTGTCGAAATAAAATTGAGTAAAAATAAAAATATTTTTCAAAGACTTAAAGCCAATGTTTGAGTATAGGTTATGGCATTATCAAAAGGAGGGAAATTGTTAGGAATAAATTGTAATAGATTTTGATAAGCCATATTGTAATTCGTAGATCCCCAATTTTATTTTATTAGACTAGTCGAGTCTTAGACCAAGAAAGGGAAAAATAAATTCATTAGTTGAGGAAATGGCTGGAGAAGGTATCAAGCCAAAAAATCAAGAATTTGTCAAGAGAAAATGGCAAACAGAAGAGGAAGATGTATGCGTATGAAATTTGAGAAAATCCCTCAAGAAATCCCGAAGAAGAAAGAACGTGACTTGAAGTTTGCATGAAGCTATCTTGAAGATCAAGCATCTATGGAAAGAAAGGAGTACACCAAGTGGAATAAGAAGATAACCAATAGGCTGTACGGACGAGATGGTAAAAGCTTGAAATATTATGTGCAAGGTCACGGGTTTGAATCTCACATCCCACATATTTTAAAGAAGCCAAGTTAAAATTCCATCTGATCAAGTAAGAGGCGATGGTTTGGCCGAAGGGATACAATTTGCAAGTCAATGGGATGAGATTTCCAATTTGACTATGGGATGAGATTTCAAGGGATGCAATTTGCAAAGTCAAAGGGAATGAGATTTATGAGATTTCCAAATTGACTAAGGGATGAAGTTTACAAGTGCAAGGGATGCAGTTTAAAGTCAATGGGATGAGATTTCCAATTTGACTATGGGATGAGATTTCAAGGGATGCAATTTGCAAAGTCAAAGGGAATGAGATTTATGAGATTTCCAAATTGACTAAGGGATGCAATTTGCAAAGTCAAAGGGAATGAGATTTATGAGATTTCCAAATTGACTAAGGGATGAAGTTTACAAGTGCAAAGTCAAAGGGAATGAGATTTATGAGATTTCCAAATTGACTAAGGGATGAAGTTTACAAGTGCAAGGGATGCAGTTTAAATAGGGATGCAATTTCATCAGAAGAATTGAAGTTCAAATTGGTACAGGGAAATCAATTTGAAGGAAGGATGAGATTTACAAGGCTTCAATTCAATTGGAGATATAGATTGCAAGGGATGAGATTGCAATTCCAAATCAAGTAAGGGATGAGAATTCAATTGACAAATCTAGCAAGGGATAGAGATTTCATTTCCCAAAATAGAAAGGGATGAAGTTTCACAAGGGAAGAGATTTCCAAGTCAATTGAAGAGATGAAGTCTGGAAGCAGTCTACAGACCCAGACACGCGAAAATATAAGAAGAAGTTGCAGAAGCAAAAATACTAGTCTAACTAGTAAGGGATTATATTGGAGAATATATTTTGAAGATAAAAATCCCAAGAGGCGTGATCTACACCAGATGGAGATTCATGGGACGCCATTTTTGCTGAAACCTCAAGCTCAATTTGAAATATCTGACAAGATCTGCAACGTTATCTTATCTTCTGACAAAAGGCTATACAGCTAAGCAAAATTCGAAAATGAGACCGTTTCTTTCCAACGGACGGATTCTCATTACCAGCTATAAAAGGATGAAGATTGAAGCTTTGGAAAGCGGGGGTGAAAAGAGAAGCAAGAACGCAATAGAGCAAGAATACAGAGCTAAACAAAGCATACAAAATTCAAAGAAAGCTTTCCATCTCAGAAGCTTAAATTGATATATCTTTTGTGAGAAAAACACTCAGAGTGATACAGAGCTTAGAAAAGAAATATCCAAGAGTGTTGAAATCTTCATCAACTTCAAGAGATTAAGCGCATCAATGAAGATCATCTACAGAATCTCAAAGTTGGAAGCAAGGCAAAACTTGTTTTGGAGCAAAACAAGGGAAAGGAGGAAAGTAACACGGAGTTGTGAAATCCTGGATTGTCACACGGAGCTGTGAGATCCGAAGCAGTAGTGTCGGGAAGACATTGGGCGTGATTGGTGTGGGCTTGGTGATCAAAGCACCAGATCAAGGAAGATACGTTTCTACCGGATCGTAGAAGACGGGGGGAAAGTAGCACGGAGTTGTGAAATCCTGGGAAAGTAACGCGGCGACGTGAAACCCGAAGCAGCAGTGTTGGAGGCACTGGGCGTGATTAGTGTGGGCTTGGTGATCAAAGCACTAGATCATGGAATTTCATTGTATCTTGGAACCAAGAAGTGGTGGATATAGTGAATTAGCTCTTGGAGAAAAGAGCAAGTGTAGTAGGAGGATTACATCACCTCGCGAACCACTATAAATTGCCTTGTGTTCTTTACTGCTTTCTTTACTTACTGCTCTTGCTTGCTTCTCACGTCAATAATCTTGACACGATCTATACACACACCGTATCGTTTATTTTATTCTGTTGTGCACCGGACTCTAACAATCTAGTTAAGAGTCTTGGTTTATCTCTGGCTTACCTTTTGTTATATTGTGCGAAAAAGTTTGAAAGTCTATTCACCCCCCCCCCCCCCCCCCTCTAGACTTTCACCTTACCTCTTTTGGGACCAACAGTGACACAAAGATAGCAAACGAAACAAGTAACTGTGGCCACTAATTACAAGCATCAAACAATAAAATCACAATTGCAACACAAACATAACCCAAATAATAATATATTAAAGAATCTAAGAGCTCAGGCACATAAGTTCGTGAACACTTTTACCCTAGAATCTCTAAAGAATTTAGCCAAGCATGACTAAATTATACATAGAAAATATTAATAAAGAGAATACAAATTATCAAAAGAGTACAAGAATAAATCAGACGATTCTCTCGAACCTCCCTAGTCTTCTTCTTGCTTCCCAAGACAACTTGTTGCTTTTGATTTCTTCTTGTCGCTCATTCATTAGAGTTGAGGAAGGTGAGATTTTATAGTTGGAACCAATCCCAATAGAAGTAGGAATTTAGTACGAAATTGGACTCTCGTTATTTAATTTAGAAATTGCCGTATTTCACATTAATTTGGGAATTAATGTAGCTAGCAAACTTTGACTTTGGAAATAGTGCCCTTTTAATTTGGAATGTAGCAGATCACTTTAGCTTTGGAGAATTCATTCTTTAATTAGGAAAATGCCGTCCCTTTGTAAATCGTAAATCCGCACTGCTGTGTTTCGCTCGACGCGTCAAGCCATGGCTTAACGCGTCGAGACCGGAAAACATTGGTTCGACGCGTCGAATGTACTGTGTAGGTGTCTTTCGGTTCACTTTTGATTCTAATTTTTTCTTAGGACTTCCTTTGCTCATAACTTTGACCTATAATGGTTCAAAATACTAACAAACACCGTAAAATATTCAAAACGAGTGTGAATCATAATTAAATAGTAAAATAAAGGATTATACAATTAAATTATCACAATCATGAACTCAAGCCTAATAAATATAATCAAACTAATACTAAAATTGTGCACAATTGTGATTACATCATATAGACAAGGTTAAATATTTACATATCTAAGTATATATAACAAAAATATAACTCAACTCACGCTCATACTTAGACAAGTAATAAGTTCTCACTAAACACAACTTATGCAAAGATGTGATTTATAGAGGATGAATAAATAAGGGTAGAGTAAAAAAGAAATAAGGGTAGAAATAGATGCAATACTGTCTTTAAATCTCTACTGTCAGTAAACTGAGGGGTTAGATAATAATAACATTTCAATGGTATTCATAAGTAAAGGAATTATGAAGATAAGATAGTCTTTTAAGATATAAGTAGATATCATTTCATATAGATAAAAGATGGGAAATCATGTATACATGACATACCATGTAACACCCCGTGTTATGGTCTCTAACCCAGACTAATTATTTAATTGCATGCCATTAAAAGAGGTTAAATCCCATAATTAATTAAGAAGGGGTCCACCATGGATCATGGACCCTTATCCCTAAACCAAAACCTTAGTCCTATAAGGAATGGAATAAGTGAGTCCCTACCTTTCAGACCTTAGTTAGGACTCTTAAATATATATAAGGACCTAGAAATCTCAACACAATAGATTCCACCACACAAGAATTCCCAAGAATTTCCCTATCACCAAACGTAGGAGAAATAACGAAGAGGAGATCTTAGAGAAAGAACCTTAGTAGCCAAGGATTCCAATTAAGGCTAAGAGGTAACCCATGTCTCAACAAAACATATTTTCCTTGCTATAATCTTCTTCATTGGCTCCTTTGATATGTGCTTCTGTGCTTACGTCTTGATAAGGCTTTGCTTGAAATTGATATGGTGTTTATGAGATAATCTTGATGTTTATGAGATGATCTTGATGTTTATGTGTTAATCTTGATGCTTATGTGATAATCTTGATGTTCTTGATTCTAAGATAAATTATATAAACAATCTTGTGTTTTAATTATGACTAGAGCCCTAGGGTTACAACGTGGATTTCGTATTGTGTTATTCTTGGTATGTTTGGGTGGGATTTTGCATGTTTGGGTGTTGAGTCTTGGCATGTTTAGGAGTCATGTTAAAATGTATCTGGTGTGGTTCTAGGTTTTAATCCATTACTTGATTACGTGGTGTCGTTGTTTATGTTTAAATGTTTCTGGACATGGTTCTGGGTTCCACGAGGGATCCCGGGACTAATTTTATTACATAGGAGTCAGTGGAGGGTAGGTGGGGGCAGGGGTACCCGCCACCTACCCGCTTCCCAGCATACTCTTGGCAGCGGGCAGCCGGCGGGCAGGCAACTGCCCACCGGGCACCCGCTGCCTCGTGACTCCCCGTCGGCCACCCACTGGAATTCTAGTGCGAATGGTGGTGTTTTTCCCTGTTTGAAGTTTCCCCGCGTCCCGTTGTGTCCCGTTGTACCCCGTTTATCGTATATGAGTCTAGTTTGATGTATCGTGTACCATTCTTAGGATAAAAGAGTCGTGTGTATTGCATGCTTGTCGAATTGGTATCCCATTGGCCTAGGAGGAAGGTTCATGACCCCTTAGGCATGTCTCAAGTAGTTTAATGTGGTTGGCCATGCATAGGTTATTGTAATAAGTGTTCCCCAATGATACCCCGTCCTTATGTGGCAATGTGGGTTGCATGTGCTTGGCTTATGTGTTAATTGTGCATGATACCCCAATTGGTTGCGATCAATTGGCTATACAGGCAGTTGGATGGGTTGAGAACCATCGGCTGTTATTTATATATATAGGGCTACGGTCCATAATCTGGTTGCGACCAGATATACATAATCATCGGGTTGCTGTCCACTGTTTGGTTGCGATCAAACGATATGATATAATGAGCTGCGGTTCATCAATTGGTTGCGATCAATCTCCTTGTGCTGCGGTACAGGCAGGGTGCTTCGGGGCCATGACAGAGCTATATGCACTGGCACTTCGTGTATGGGCACGTGAAGGGTCCAGCTGTAACACCCCGAAATTTTCAAAACTTTTAAAGACTTATATAATAAAGGTATTCTGTTATCAAATCCCAAACAGAGCATTGTTAACATAAGAGTATGGGGTGCTATGCCACACCTGAGCTGGAGAACTCAGATGCACAGGCTAACTAACTAAATTCCGTAATAATGTAAATGGCACGCAGGCCGAAAGGGAAACTATCTACACTACGCCTCGAATCTCTAGCGCGCTCCGGTGTCTACTCATCAGTGCCTGAAAGCCAAATATATCTGTTCAGCGAGAGATGCTGGTAACCCACTCCAACGCGTTGAAATACAATACATATAGAGATATATATAGATATACAAAAACCATTTTGAAGCATGAAGATATATCCTACGAGACTCTAGCTTTAAAACAGGGATAGACTCGACAGATAGAGATACGCACAACCAACAGTTATACCAAGCATATACAGTTTATAATATGGGGAACAGGCAAGACAGATAAGGATAAGCACAATCAGTAACCATAACCCAACATATACGGTTTGCATGCATAAATCCTATAGTCACATTCCCAAGACACTCATAACACAACTCATCCATATCTCATCACACAAGCACACTTTGTTGGCGCCACAGGACCAATTGCATGCCCATACATGAGGGTCAACGCATATAGCTCTGACACGGCCCCGCAGCACCCTGCCCCGTATCGCAACACGGAGGGGTCGATCGCAACCGACCGATGAACCGCAGCTCATCATAATGTTTGATCGCAACCAAACAGTGGATCGCAGCCCAAGAGTAGTCATCTGACCGCAACCAGGAAATATGAACCGCAGCTCATGTAAAAACGTTTGATCGCAACCAAACGGTGGACCGCAGCCCAAGAATGTAAATCTGACCGCAGCCAGCTTCTGAACCGCAGCTCAGGAATAACCAATCCGATCACAACCGAATTGGGGTATCATGCACACATAACACATAGCAAGCACATGCAACCCACATTACACATTGGGAAGGGGGAGAAAACGTATAACAGAACCAATGCGTGATCCTTCACATACTAAGAATAATCCTAAGGGGTTCATACTCCTTCCACCTAGGTCAACGGGATACGAATTCAACTAGCATGCAATATATAAGACTCATACAACCAACGAACGATACCAGAAATATCAAACTAGACACAGGCACGATAGACGGAGTCTGTTGGGACACCACGGGGATCAGGGGAACATCAAACGCGAAAGCCAAAATCCCAAGGTGGGGTAAAATCCAGCGGGTAGCCGGTGGGTGAGGGGTCACCCGCCGGCTGCCCGCCGGTGAAAGCTTTTCGGGCGGCGTTGCCTACATTGGCCGCGGGTAGGTGGCGGGTCCCCTACCCCCCACTGACTCTTTCATCACAAAAATGCCCCGGGAACCTTTGTGGAACCCGAAACCATGCTTAGACACTTTCAAACACAATTGATAACACCACGTAGACAATTAACAGATCGAAAGCGAGAAACATACGACACATATCCTATCGTGTTTTTCTAAACATAATTAACACCCAAACATGCGAATTCCCGCCCAAAATACCAAGAAGGATACCATACGCGTTTCACGATACAACCTAGGGTTCTAATCACTTTTAAATCAACAAGAACACAATTCATCTTCTGATATCAAGATTCGGTAAGAATATCACATAAACATCAAGAACATCATACAATTATCTAGAACATCATATAATCATCAAGAACACCATATAATCATCAAGAACACCATATAACCATCAAGAACACCATATAATCATCAAGAACCTCTTATCATCATCAAGATCATCAAGATCACCCATGGAATCATAACACCAATTATCAAGATCAATATAACGAATCATCAACACACAAGAATATGGGGAAACCCTAAAGGGGAAATCATAGCTATGAAAATAGGTTTTGTTGAGACATGGGTTACCTCTTAGCCTTAATTAATTCCTTGGCTATGAAGGGTCTTTCTTTAAGCTTTCTTCTTTCTTGATTTCTCCTAAGGGAATTCTTGGAACTCTTTGAGTGGTGAGAGATTATTGTGGTGGGGGTTTGTAACACCCCAGATTTTCAAGACTTTTTAAAACTTATAATAAAGGTAGAATCCCATTAAATCCCAAGAAATAAATACAAGCGTACGGGGTGCTATGCCACACCTGGGCTAGAGAACCCAAGTGCACAGGCTAACTAACTAATATCCTCAATGCGTAATTACGTAAACGTGGCACGCAGGCCAAAAGGGAAAACTATCTACTTCTATACTCCAAGTTCTAGCGCGCTCCAGTGACTTAATCTTCTGTGCCTGAAAGCCAAATATATCTGTTCAGCGAGAGATGCTGGTAACCCACTCCAACGCGTTGAAATACCATACATATAGGGATATATATAGATATACGAAAACCATTTTGAGCATGAAGATATATCCTACGAACTCTAGCTTTAAAACCGGGAATGACTCGACAGATAAGGCCAGACACAAGCAACAGTCATAACGAGCATATGCAGTTCACAACAGATAAGACAGATAAGGCAAAGCATAAACAATGATCATAACCCAACATGAACAATCCCCAATATAAATCCCATAGTCACATCCCCCAAGACACTCGTAATCACAACTCGTCCATGTCAGCACACATAACACACTTTGTTGGCGCCACAGGACCAATCGCATGCCCATACACGATGGTCAGCGCATATAGCTCTGACACGGCCCCGCAGCACCCTGCCCCGTATCGCAACACAGAGGGGTCGATCGCAACAATAGGGGCTCAAGAGGCACCTAGAACCCACACCACAATAACTTTCACCACACAAGAATTCCCAAGAATTCCCCTATCACCAAACGTAGGAGAAATCAAGAAGAGAAGATCTTAGAGAAAGAACCTTTATAGCCAAGGATTCTAATTAAGGCTAAGAGGTAACCCATGTCTCAACAAAACCTATTTTCCTTGCTATAATTTTTTCTTTGGCTCATTCTATATGCTTGTGTCTTGATGAAATCTTCTATGATAATTATGATATGATCTTGATGATTGATGTTGTGACACCCCGAAAATCCACATTCCAATCCATGAATTAATTGAGTAATTAATTCTAATTCTTTTGAGGAATTGATTCCTAAAATCCTGATTTTTAATACTCAAGGACTAGTATTTGACTAGTCAATCTTTAAGTTGTGTTGTAACTTGTGCTTTGAGAGGAGTTCCCTTGTTCCTTACACTTTCTAAAGCTTAGTAAGGGTATCCTTGTCTTTTCATCAAGAGTTAGTATTCAAACCTAAACCTAGAAGACTTCTTCATTTCATTCCTTACAATTCTTAGAAAATATCTCCATCCTCTCTCTAGAAAAGAAGAGTAGCTTATTCTTCAAGCCAAGTTGAGACCCTTGTAAAGATTCCAAGTTTTGCTTCCAAGATTCAACCTTTCACCTATTTGGGCATCTAGGACGGTAAGATCTAAGCTTGTCTAGTCTTTTTGGTTCCATCTTTGTTATCTTTTTCTTAAAGGTAGGATCTTTATGATCTTTTGGTTTGATCTTGAAGTGGGTTTGAGAAGTAAGCTTTGTGGGGAGCTTGTTGTGGTGTAAAGTGAAGTCTTTTTGTCTACAAGAGGTAACCCATTGTAACACCCCGTGTTACGAGTCCTAAAGCCAATTAGTTAATTAATCAATAGCCCCAAGAGAAAGAATAAATTATAATGATTAATTAGGAAAAAGGCCCACCTTAGTCCGTGGGCCCTCATATATAAACCCAACCCCTAATCCCAATAGGATTAGACTCTAAATAAGATCCCAAGATCTATAAATAGGGAACTTAGGAGGCACCTAGAATCCCCACCACAATAATCTCTCACCACCCAAAGAGCTCCAAGAATTCCCCTAGGAGAAATCAAGAAATCAAGAAAGCTTAAAGAAAGATCCTTCATAGCCAAGGAATTAATTAAGGCTAAGAGGTAACCCATGTCTCAACAAAACCTATTTTCATAGCTATGATTCCCCCTTAGGGTTTCCCCCATATTATTGTGATTGGCGAGATATGATGATGATTATTGATGTTTGATGTGATGATCCCATGAGGGATCTTGATAATCTTGATATTGGGAGATTCTTGATAATTATGGTGTTCTTGATGATTATATGGAATTCTTGATAATTATGTGTTGTTCTTGATAATTGTGTGATGTTCTTGATGCTTATGTGTTATCCTTACCGAATCTTGCAATTAGAAGGCGAATCGTATTCTTATTGACATAAAAGTAATTAGAACCCTAGGTTGTATCGTATGTTATGATTCTTGGATTGTGGGGTGGGGAAATCTCATGTTTGGGTGTTGATTATGTTTAGAAAAGCATGATAGGTTATGTGCCGTTCGTTTCTCGTATTTGAACCATTAATTGTCCACGTGTTGATCGTTAATTGCGTTGTAAAGTGTCTAAGCATGGTTTCGGGTTCCACAACGGTTCCCGGGGCGTATTGTGTGATAAGAGTCAGTGGGGGGTAGGGGACCCGCCACCTACCCACGGCCGAGAACACCTTCCCGGCAGCGGGCAGCTGCCCGCCGGCGACCCACTGCCCGGAACAGTAAAGTCCGGCGGGCAGCCGGCGGGTGGCCCCCCACCCACCGGCTACCCGCTGGAAATTATCCCACCTTGGGACCCCGGCTTCCCCGTTTGATGTTCCCCCATTCCCCGTGGTGTCCCAACGGACTCCATTTATCGTGCCATGTCTAGTTTGATGTTTCGGGTACCGTTCGTAGGTTTATGAGTCTATTATATTGCATGCTAGTTGAATTGGTATCCCGTTGACCTAGGTGGAAGGAGTATGAACCCCTTAGGACTATTCTTAATATGTGATGGATCACGCATAGGTTTTGTTATGCGCTTTCTCCCCCTTCCCAATGTGTAATATGGGTTGCATGTGCTTCCTATGTGTTATGTGTGTGTGTTACCCCAATTCGGTTGCGATCGGATTGGTTATCCTGAGCTGCGGTTCAGAAGCTGGCTGCGGTCAGATTGATACTCTTGGGCTGCGGTCCACCGTTTGGTTGCGATCAAACGTTTTTATACGAGCTGCGGTTCGTCCTTTTTCCTGGCTGCAGTCAGATGAAATTCTCCTGGGCTGCGGTCCACTGTTTGGTTGCGATCAAACACTATGATGAGCTGCGGTTCATCGGTCGGTTGCGATCGACCCCTCCGTGTTGCGATACGGGGCAGGGTGCTGCGGGGCCGTGTCAGAGCTATATGCGTTGACCGTCATGTATGGGCATGCGATTGGTCCTGTGGCGCCAACAAAGTGTGTTATGTGTGGTGACATGGACGAGTTGTGATTACGAGTGTCTTGGGGGATGTGACTATGGGATTTATATTGGGGATTGTTCATGTTGGGTTACGATCATTGTTTATGCTTTGCCTTATATGTCTTATCTGTTGTGAACTGCATATGCTCGTTATGACTGTTGCTTGTGTCTGGCCTTATCTGTCGAGTCATTCCCGGTTTTAAAGCTAGAGTTCGTAGGATATATCTTCATGCTAAAAATGAAGATATCCCTATATGTATATATCCCTATATGTATGGTATTTCAACGCGTTGGAGTGGGTTACCAGCATCTCTCGCTGAACAGATATATTTGGCTTTCAGGCACAGAAGATTAAGTCACTGGAGCGCGCTAGAACTTGGAGTATAGAATAGATAGTTTTCCCTTTTGGCCTGCGTGCCATGTTTACGTAATTACGCTTTGAGGATATTAGTTAGTTAGCCTGTGCACTTGGGTTCTCTAGCCCAGGTGTGGCATAGCACCCCGTACGCTTGTATTTATTTCTTGGGATTTAATGGGATTCTACCTTTATTATAAGTTTTAAAAAGTCTTGAAAATCTAGGGTGTTATAGTTGGTATCAGAGCCTAAGTTTGACCCTAAGAAAAGACTCTTAAGACCGGACCTTAGGACATTAGGCTTGAACTCTAAGTACTTAGGAACATAGGTCTTAGGAATCTTAGGACGCACGGTGAGATTGAGAAACCTACACATCACCTCCCCTCACTTCATCCCTCTCTAATATTAAGAAACTCTCCTCTGCTTATTACATCAAAGTGAAAACACAAAATAATATCAACCTTTAACCACCAGGATGGCACCCAAGAAGAAACAGACAGGAACACCGAGACGCCCTACTCAGGAATTCCTGACCCAGAATCTACAACGCCTAGCCCAAATCGCCCAGGCACTAAGTACTGTCATTCCCCAACCTCTACCAACGAACGAGAACTTGGAAATCCACCACCGAGTCTCGGCACACCAACCACCCACCTTCTCGGGAGATGAAGACCCCACGACCCTCGAAGAATGGATTGAGACCTTCGACAGGGTATTCAGGGCAACCCAATGCCCCGAACACCACCAAGTCGGGATAGCCTCCTTCTATTTCAGACACGAGGCCGACATCTGGTGGGCCCATGAGGGACCTACGTACGAACAAGACCCCGGATTCAACTGGGAAGGCCTAAAAACACGGTTACGAGAAAAGTTCTACCCGAACCACCTGAAAGCCGCCACATGCGAGGAATTCCTCTATCTAAGACAAGGGGCAGCCCCAGTCTCAGAATACTACCAACGATTCTGTCAACTGGCTCGCCTCACCCCCCAACTAGTATCCACCGAGGGGATCAAAGTCAGGAAATTCTTAGCAGGCCTTAACCTCGAACACCAGAGGGCCTTGGCCGCTCAAGAACCAAAGACCCTCGGAGAAGCCTACGCCAAGGCATGTCAACTACAACAGGTAACGAACCCGCTCCAAGGGACGCAACTGGGGTATAAAAGGAAGCCCGAAAGAAGTCACCCAATTCCCACCAAAGAGCCTAAGAACCCCAAAACCACCTCACTTGACCAGGCCATCACGCCGACTGCCCGGGGAAGGATCCTTACCCTAAGCAAGGCCAGGATCGGAGATAGCAACATAGTCTCCGGAACTTTCCTAGTGCACGCCACCCCAGCCACCATACTATTTGACTCGGGGGCTACCAACTCGTTTATAGCAACCGAGTTCGCCGCCCAGCTCGGCCTTAACGCCAGCACCAAGGTCCGACTCCAAGTCAAGGTGGCCTCGGGCGAGATCATAAAATGTGATCGCATGTACGAGCATGTAATGATCACCAATCAAGGAGTGGAATTTCCCAGCAACCTAATCCAGTTCCAACTGGATGGGATGCAAGTAATCTTGGGCATGGACTGGCTAGGGAAATTCCAAGCGCAAACCCTGTGCGGAGAGCAGAAAGTGGTCCTACGAGGACCAAACGGTAAGAGGGTGTCGTACCGCGATACCCGCCAAGATCCGGGGATCAAGCTTGTAAACATGATGAAAATTAAGAAGTACCTGGGCCAAGGAAACAAGGCCTTCTTGTGCTCGGTCGAAGACCTCAACGCCAAAATACTCGAACCACGAGCCATCCCAGTGGTAAACGAGTTCACCGACGTCTTCCCAGACGAAATTCCCGGGGCACCCCCGGCCAGAGAGGTCGAGTTCACCATAGACCTCATACCGGGCGCCGCCCCGATCTCTAAACCACCCCACAGACTAGCACCAAAGGAAATGAAGGAGCTGAAAACGCAACTCCAAGAACTGCTAGATAAGGGTTACATCCGACCCAGCACCTCCCCATGGGGAGCACCGGTACTATTCGTTAAGAAAAAGGATGGAAGCATGCGCTTGTGCATCGACTACAGGGAACTCAACCAAGTTACAATAAAGAATAGGTACCCCCTTCCCCGAATAGATGACTTATTCGACCAACTTAAAGGGGCAGGGGTATTTTCAAAGATCGACCTAAGATCCGGGTATCATCAAATCCAAGTGGCCAAACCGGACATCCAGAAAACGGCCTTCCGGACACGTTACGGCCACTACGAGTTTACCGTAATGCCCTTCGGCCTCACTAACGCGCCCGCCATATTCATGGACCTCATGAATCGAGTATTCCGACCTCACCTGGATGACTTCGTCATTGTGTTCATTGATGACATCCTAGTCTACTCCCGAAATAAAGAAGAACATGAGAAGCACCTTCGCATATATCAGCAAACCCTCAGAGAAAACCAACTTTACGCTAAATTCTCCAAGTGCGAATTCTGGCAAGACAGCGTAGCCTTCTTGGGCCACGTGATAACCAAAGAGGGGATCAGGGTGGACCCGCTAAGATTCGCGCCGTTAGAGAATGGACCACGCCGAGCTCACTCTCGAAAATCCGAAGCTTCCTGGGCCTGGCTGGTTACTACAGGAGGTTTGTACCCGACTTCACCAAGATAGCCCAACCACTCATTAAGCTCATGAAAAAGGAAACCCCCTTCCGATGGGACAACGACTGCATCTCAGCCTTCCAAGAATTAAAGGACAAGCTAACCACGGCGCCCGTGCTAGCCATCCCCTCTGGAACGGAAGGATTCGAGGTCTACAGCGACGCATCCAAGAAAGGGTTGGGATGCGTGCTGATGCAAAAGGGCAAGGTAATAGCATACGCATCCAGGCAACTCAAAACCCACGAAGAGAATTACCCCACCCATGACCTCGAACTAGCCGCTATCGTATTCGCACTAAAAATCTGGAGGCACTACCTGTATGGGGTACAATGCAAAATCTACACCGACCATAAATGCTTAAAGTACATCTTCACCCAAAATGACCTAAACATGAGACAACGAAGGTGGCTAGAACTCATAAAAGACTACGACCTAGACATCCAATACCACGAGGGAAAAGCCAACGTCGTTGCGGACGCCCTAAGCCGAAAGACGAACCATTCCCTCAACACCACGTGGGTCCTACCGGACCAACTGTACAGGGACTTCCAAAAACTACACTTAGAAATAATAGAGCAAGGACAAACCCGCCCCAATGCCTACCTACTCAACACGCAAGCCATACCCGCCCTCTTTGAGGAAATCAAGGCAGGGCAACATCAGGACCCGGAACTAGATAAGATTCGCCACGACCTAACCCAAGGGAAGGAAGGCCCCTTCGAAGCACGCCCGGGCGGCAGCCTCCGTTACAAAGGGAGGTGGTGTGTACCCTCAACGCACCCTCACTTGAAACAACGGATCTTGGAGGAAGGGCACAACTCCCCGTACTCAGTTCACCCAGGAGGTGACAAGTTATACCAAAACGTAAGGAGGGCGTTTTGGTGGCCAAACATGAAGAAGGAAATCGCAGATTTCGTGGCCATATGCCTGAATTGCCAAAGAGTAAAGGTTGAACGATGCAAGCCCAAGGGACTCGTGCAACCCCTTGAAATACCACAAGGAAAATGGGATTCCATATCCATGGACTTCGTCGGAGGGTTACCCCCAACAAGAACCGGCAAGGACAAAATCTGGGTCATAGTGGATCGGCTGACCAAAACAGCACGATTCATTACCATGAAGGAAACATGGACAATGACGCAACTAGCCCAAGCCTACATAAACCGGGTAGTGAAATACCACGGAGTCCCCCAAAACATTGTGTCCGATAGAGATTCCAGGTTCCTCTCGCAATTCTGGAAATCGCTACAATCGGCGTTGGGGACGCAACTAAAGCTAAGCACAGCCTTTCACCCCACCACAGACGGCCAAACCGAGAGAACCATCCAAACCCTCGAGGACATGCTAAGAGCCTGCACGCTAGACTTCCGAGGGACATGGGAAGAAAACCTAGACCTCATCGAGTTCTCATACAACAACAGCTACCACGCGAGCATTCGCATGGCACCCTACGAAGCACTATATGGTCAGAAATGTAGAACCCCCTTATGTTGGGAAGATATGGTCAACCCGGTAACACTGGGCCCCCAATACCTACAAGACACCATAGCTAAGGTCAAGCACATCCAGGAAAGGATGAAGGCCGCCCAAGACCGCCAGAAGTCTTACGCCGACCTAAAGAGGAAACAAGCCGAATTCAACCTCGGGGACAAGGTCTGGCTAAGGATCTCGCCCACACGAGGAGTAATGAGGTTCGGAAGAAAAGGAAAACTCAGCCCCCGATTCATCGGCCCTTACGAAATCGTAGAGAAAATCGGGGACTTGGCCTACCGCCTCGCCTTACCCATCGAACTAGAACGAGTACACAACGTGTTCCATGTATCTCAGCTAAAGAAATACATACACGACCCAAGCCACGTACTCCAACCCGAGGTCGTAGACCTCGACGAGTCACTAGTATACGAAGAAAAACCCGTAAGAATCCTGGACACCAAGACAAGAAACACCCGGAACCGAGTCATAGAAATGGTGAAAGTCCTCTGGACCAACCACGGGACCGAGGAAGCAACATGGGAACTTAAGGACACAATGAAGGAGCGGTATCCCGAGCTTTTCACACCAGGTAACTAAAAGAAAACCTTTCACCAAGGGCCAAGCTTCGGGGACGAAGCTTCCTGTTAAGGGGGGGAGAGTGTAACACCCCGTGTTACGAGTCCTAAAACCAATTAGTTAATTAATCAATAGCCCAAGAGAAAGAATAAATTATAATGATTAATTAGGAAAAAGGCCCACCATAGTCCGTGGGCCCTCATATATAAACCCAACCCCTAATCCAAATAGGATTAGACTCTAAATAAGATCCCTAGATCTATAAATAGGGAACTTAGGAGGCACCTAGAATCCCCACCACAATAATCTCTCACCACCCAAAGAGCTCCAAGAATTCCCCTAGGAGAAATCAAGAAATCAAGAAAGCTTAAAGAAAGATCCTTCATAGCCAAGGAATTAATTAAGGCTAAGAGGTAACCCATGTCTCAACAAAACCTATTTTCATAGCTATGATTCCCCCATAGGGTTTCCCCCATATTATTGTGATTGGCGAGATATGATGATGATTATTGATGTTTGATGTGATGATCCCATGAGGGATCTTGATAATCTTGATATTGGGAGATTCTTGATAATTATGGTGTTCTTGATGATTATATGGAATTCTTGATAATTATGTGTTGTTCTTGATAATTGTGTGATGCTCTTGATGCTTATGTGTTATCCTTACCGAATCTTGCAATTAGAAGGCGAATCGTATTCTTATTGACATAAAAGTGATTAGAACCCTAGGTTGTATCGTATGTTATGATTCTAGGATTGTGGGGTGGGGAAATCGCATGTTTGGGTGTTGATTATGTTTAGAAAAGCATGATAGGTTATGTGCCGTTCGTTTCTCGTATTTGAACCATTAACCGTTAGGGGACCCGCCACCTACCCACGGCCGAGAACACCTTCCCGGCAGCGGGCAGCCGGCTGGCGGGCCGCTGCCCGGAACAGTAAAGTCCGGCGGGCAGCCGGCGGGTTGCCCCCCACCCACCGGCTACCCGCTGGAAATTATCCCACCTTGGGACCCCGGCTTCCCCGTTTGATGTTCCCCCGTTCCCCGTGGTGTCCCAATGGACTCCGTTTATCATGCCATGTCTAGTTTGATATTTCGGGTACCGTTCGTAGGTTTATGAGTCTATTATATTGCATTCTAGTTGAATTGGTATCCCGTTGACCTAGGTGGAAGGAGTATGAACCCCTTAGGATTATTCTTAGTATGTGACGGACCACGCATAGGTTTTGTTATGCGCTTTCTCCCCCTTCCCAATGTGTAATATGGGTTACATGTGCTTGCTATGTGTTATGTGTGTGTGTTACCCCAATTCGGTTGCGATCGGATTGGTTATCCTGAGCTGCGGTTCAGAAGCTGGCTGCGGTCAGATTGACACTCTTGGGCTGCGGTCCACCGTTTGGTTGCGATCAAACGTTTCTATACGAGCTGCGGTTCGTCCTTTTTCCTGGCTGCAGTCAGATGAAATTCTCTTGGGCTGCGGTCCACTGTTTGGTTGCGATCAAACACTATGATGAGCTGCGGTTCATCGGTCGGTTGCGATCGACCCCTCCGTGTTGCGATACGGGGCAGGGTGCTGCGGGGCCGTGTCAGAGCTATATGCGCTGACCCTCATGTATGGGCATGCGATTGGTCCTGTGGCGCCAACAAAGTGTGTTATGTGTGGTGACATGGACGAGTTGTGATTACGAGTGTCTTGGGGGATGTGACTATGGGATTTATATTGGGGATTGTTCATGTTGGGTTATGATCATTGTTTATGCTTTGCCTTATATGTCTTATCTGTTGTGAACTGCATATGCTCGTTATGACTGTTGCTTGTGTCTGGCCTTATCTGTCGAGTCATTCCCGGTTTTAAAGCTAGAGTTCGTAGGATATATCTTCATGCTCAAAATGGTTTTCGTATATCAATATATATCTTCCCGGTTTTGGAGTGGGTTACCAGCATCTCTCGCTGAACAAATATATTTGGCTTTCAGGCACAGAAGATTAAGTCACTGGAGCGCGCTAGAACTTGGAGTATAGAATAGATAGTTTTCCCTTTTGGCCTGCGTGCCATGTTTACGTAATTACGCTTTGAGGATATTAGTTAGTTAGCCTGTGCACTTGGGTTCTCTAGCCCAGGTGTGGCATAGCACCCCGTACGCTTGTATTTATTTCTTGGGATTTAATGGGATTCTACCTTTATTATAAGTTTTAAAAAGTCTTGAAAATCTGGGGTGTTACACCCATGCTCTACAAAACCTATTTTGCTTACCTATATGTGATTTTTTGGATTCTACTTGTTCTTTGCTATGAAATGTGAGAGTTTATGCATTTATCTTGTGATATTGCATATCTAGAGCTTGTGTTTATGGTTCCTTTGTGCCATTGCTTGGCATTTTCCATGCTTCAAGTCATTTTGTTGTATTGGGTGAGATTTGGAATGTTTGGACTTGAATTTGTGTTTGGAGAAGAAAATCCCTGAAGGGATTTATTGTGGAACAGGTATGTTCCCGCGGGCGGAACGGCGGGAGGGGCACCACCCGCCGGCCTACCTGCGGGTAGACAGCCTCGTGGGATATTGTTCCCGCGGGTGGAACCACGGGTGGTGCACTACCCGTGGGTCTACCCACGGGTACATAGTTGGAGTTGGAGTGGGATTTGTTCCCGGTGATTTAGTTGTCTCGGTATTTGATCTTTTGACTTCCCGTTGTTCTATTGTGGAACTATTTGAGCGTCTTCTTAATGTTTCGTAGGTCTAGAACTATATGAGGTATCCATGAAGGATCTTTGGTGTCTTGAATCGTGCCAAGTGTTCAACATTGTGCTTCGTTGAACCAAGAGATGTCTTTTGTGTTCCTCGGAACTATCTTGAGTTTCCCCGTTGTTAAGCATGCTAGTTTTTTGTCCTTTGGCCGTGAGAAAGATGGTGTTAGTTTGGATGGTTGTCTCAGAAGTTGTAATCTGTTCCAGTTGGATGATGGTGAGTACATCACGCTCGAAGAGGTTGCAAGGAAAGCATCTGATGAGCGGGCGGAGTTAGCTGTCGAGCTTGGAATCCCTGCCGGGAAGTTGAGCCTCGCAGTCCAGAGTTTGGGCGGTGACGAAGAAGTTGAAGAGGAATTAGAAGCGCCGGAGGCCGCCGAAGCTGAAGAAAGTGATTCAGACAGTGAGGAAAACCGGAGAAGGAGTGAAGCTCACATGAAGAGAGGGCATGATGTCGTGGCACATGAAGAGCGCGTTGTCGCCTTGCTTCGTCAGCAGAACAGCATGATCGCAGAGGGTTTCGCGTTTATGAAGGCATAGTTTGTCGCAGTGCATCAGAGGTTGGATCAGTTTGAAGCTAGTTCTAGTCGTAGAGACGAAGATGAAGAGGAAGAGTCTGAAGATGCCGAGGAGTCGGAGAGCGAAGAGTTCTAGTTTGTGCTGTGGTTGTCCCGTTCGTTTTTTTCGTTGTTGTTTTCTTCTTAGCCGTTGTTAGCTTGGTGTTATGTTGTTTCTTGCTTTGCGTGCTTGTTTGTTTTGCTTGTTGTCTTGTTGTTAGCTAGCTTAGTAAGTTGGCGTTTGGAGTTAGTTGTTTGGTTCTTGTTTGTTGTCTAGGAGTTGGTGGTTGTGTCGAGGCTAGAGTTTTTGATGCTCAATCTATCCGTTTGTTAAACTCTTGACCAATCTTTGAATTCGAAATGCCTTCTTCTTTGCCTCAGAATCCTTGTGAGTTCTTTTGGAGTTTTTGACCAAAAGAGTTATTCTTGAACTTCTTGTCACAATGTTGTTTCCATCCACCGTTTGTTCCTAATTCGTCGTACCCAAGCTTCGGGGACGAAGCTTCTTTGAAGGGGGAGAGCATGTGACACCCCGAAAATCCACATTCCAATCCATGAATTAATTGAGTAATTAATTCTAATTCTTTTGAGGAATTGATTCCTAAAATCCTGATTTTTAATACTCAAGGACAAGTATTTGACTAGTCAATCTTTAAGTTGTGGTGTACCTTGTGCTTTGAGAGGAGTTCCCTTGTTCCTTACACTTTCTAAAGCTTAGTAAGGGTATCCTTTTCTTTTCATCAAGAGTTAGTATTCAAACCTAAACCTAGAAGACTTCTTCATTTCATTCCTTACAATTCTTAGAAAATATCTCCATCTTCTCTCTAGAAAAGAATAGTAGCTTATTCTTCAAGCAAAGTTGACACCCTTGTCAAGATTCCAAGTTTTGCTTCCAAGATTCAACCTTTCACCTATTTGGGCATCTAGGAGGGTAAGATCTAAGCTTGTCTAGTCTTTTTGGTTCCATCTTAGTTGTATTTTTCTTAAAGGTAGGATCTTTATGATCTTTTGGTTTGATCTTGTTGTGGTGTAAAGTGAAGTCTTTTGGTCTACAAGAGGTAACCCATGCTCTACAAATCCTATTTTGCTTACGTATATGTGATTTCTTGGATTCTACTTGTTCTTTGCTATGAAATGTGAGAGTTTATGCATTTATCTTGTGATATTGCATATCTAGAGCTTGTGTTTAGGGTTCCTTTGTGCCATTGCTTGGCATTTTCCATGGTTCAAGTCATTTTGTTGTATTGGGTGAGATTTGGCATGTTTTGGACTTGAATTTGTGTTTGGAGAAGAAAATCCCCGAAGGGATTTATTGTGGAACAGGTATGTTCCCGAGGGCGGAACGGCGGGAGGGGCACCACCCGCCGGCCTACCCACGGGTACACGGCCTCGTGGGATATTGTTCCCGTGGGCGAAACCACGGGTGGGGCACTACCCGTGCGTCTACCCGCGGGTACATGGTTGGAGTTGGAGTGGGATTTGTTCCCCGTGATTCGGTTGTCTCGGTATTTGATCTTTTGACTTCCCGTTGTTCTTTTGTGGAACTATTTGAGCGTCTTCTTGATGTTTCGTAGGTCTAGAACTATATGGTAGGTATCCATGTAGGATCTTTGGTGTCTTGAATCGTGCTAAGTGTTCAACATTGTACTTCGTTGAACCAAGAGGTGTCTTGTGTGTTCCTCGGAACTAGCTTGAGTTTCCCCATTGTTAAGCATGCTAGTTTGTTGTCTTTATGCTAGCATGTGTGTTGTTCGTACCTTCCATGTGGTTGATGTTAACTTGTGTTACACATCGTTGTTGTCGTTGGGTGGTGACCCATTCCTTGATTGAGTATGTTTCATACCTTCGTTGTAAACCGTTGCTTGACTCGTGTGAGTTGTTGTGTGTGTGTGGCTTTACCTGGATTGCACGATTAGTGGTATGGGACGCTAGTCACCAAGGTATTGCAGCGGTCCTCGTGGTGGCCGTGACGTGATTATGGAGCTGTGTTCCTTCGAGAAAGGTTCTCGTGATTGGGGGATAACATGTGTTATCCGGGCATGTGTGCCATGTGTGTGTACGGTACCTCGTGTACTATGAAATTGGTGGTCTTATAGGCGGGTTGATGGTGGGGGACGACGGTCCCAGCGGAATAAGGTTGGACTTGGCTGTACAGGGGTCCTAGAGGTAATGGTGGAAGAAGGTATAAGGTTGGGGTAGCCATAAGGTTGGAACAGGGCATAAGGAAGGCATATCAACTCGTGATGGGTGATGTCATGAGGGCTTGTGTAGCCGTTGTGGTGAGTTCTCTTTCTTGTGACGTGTGTTGTCACAGGGGCATGTATTTCCATGGGTGAGTTGTATTTCCTTCGTGTTGTGGTTAACCTTTGTGGTTTGGGATGTGTTCCCGGTGTTATCTTTGAGAGTGATGAGTCTTGTGTTGTCTTTTGATCTTGGCTTTTAACTAATATACTTATGTATTCCGTTTCAAAAATGGTTTTTATATCTTATATCTACCTATGTATGATACTTAACGGTATTGGTGGGTTACCAGCATTATCGCTGACCGGGCGTCGTCCCATGTTTATCTTTGTATCTTTCAGGTGATGTTTAGACGAGCGCGATGTCTAGAGCCTGGTAGCTTAGCACCTTTGTCTTTGTGGTTTTTGTGGCCTGTGCGCCCATATAGATAGATTGATGTTTAGGGATAGTTTTATACACTTACAGATTGTTGCCTTAGCGTTACCTAGTTCGGTAGACGTGGCATAACACCACGTTGGATTCCTTTTTATCCAGTTTCCGTTTTATCTTCCGCTGTGCTAGTTTTGTTGTTAATATGAATGTGTTAGGGCTTTATTTGGGCCTTGTTTTGGGGGAGGGGGGTGTTACAAATGTGATGATTTTATGCGTGATCTTGATGATTGTGTGATGTTCTTGATAAATCTTGATGTCTCTTGATATTAAAGATGAACAATGATCTTGATGATTTGAATGGGATTAGAGCCCTAGGTTAAATTGGGAATTTTATATTATGATGTTCTTAATGTATATTTGGGTGGGATTTCGCATGTTCGGGTGTCAATTATGTTTAGAAGTCATGCTAGGATATGTTCAATATGGTTCTTGATTTTGATCCATTATTTGACTACGTGGTACCGCCGTTTGTGTTTAAAAGTGTCGAAAAATGGTTTTGGGTTCCACGGGAAATCCCGCGACCCAAGAATTGGAAAAAGAGTTAGTGGGGGGTAGGGGTAGGGGAACCCGCCAACTACCCGCTGCCCCATTTGGGTGTCGCCGGCAGCGGGCAGGCGATTACCCGCCGGGCAGGCGATTGCCCGCCGGGCACCCGCTGCCCGATTTCTCGCCGTCGACGGGGTTTCTCGCCCGCCCTCCACCCGCCGGCCACCCGCTGGTTTTCCTACTTTTGGATGGTGGTTTCCCCCGTTTGATGTTTCCCCGACCCTCGTGGTGTCCCAACAAACTCCGTTTATCGTGCCGAAGTCTAGTTTGATGTTTTGGGTACCGTTCGTAGGATAAAAGAGTCTTGTGTATCGCATGCTAGTTGAATTGGCATCCCGTGGCCTAGGAGAAAGAAATATGAACCCCTTAGGATTATTCATAGTATGTGGATGACCACGCATAGGTTTCATTATACATTTCCTCCCCTTTCCCAATGTGTTAATGTGAATTGCATGTGCTTGCTACGTGATATATGTGCATGACTCTTGGCTACGCTCAAATTGGTTATACATGAGCTGCGGTTCATAATCCTGGCTGTGGTCAGTTACACACTTCCAGGGCTATGATCAACTAAGACCCACCGACTGATCTCGTCAAGCGGTGTGTAGGGTCGCAGTCCCCAAAAGAGGATCACAGTCCACCGACTGAACGCGTCAGCGGTGTGTAGGGGTGTGGTCCGCCGTTGAATCCATCGACGGTCTATACAAATTGGTTGCGGTAAATTCCTACATGCTGCGGTATGAGGTAGGGTGCTGCGGGGCCGTGTTAGCGCTATATGCGCTAACCTTCATGTATGGGCATGCGATTGGTCTCGTGGCGCCATCAAAGTATGATTGTGTGACAAAGATATTGTTTGCATGGTATTGTGAATGGCATGAAAGTAAACTGTGACCTTAGATACATATATATATGATGTTTTCTCTATATAATTGACTATCATTGTTGAATGTGCTTATCCCTATCGGTCATGTCTAATCCTGGTTTTAAAGCTAGAGTCTCCTAAGTATATATCTTCCTGCTTCAAAATAGTTTTCATATATCTACGTATATATATTTACCTATATTGTATTTTAACGCGTTAGAATAGGTTACCAGCATCATTCGCTTAACGGATATATTTGGCTTTCAGGCACAGATGATTAGCTTCCGGAGCACGCTAGAGGACCTCGAGTTAGATAGTTAGTCTTTCCTTTCGGCCTGTGTGCCTTGATGATGTAATGACAATATTTGAGGATAGATAGTTAGAATAGCATGTGCATCTAAGCTCTCCGACTCAGATGTGGCATAACACCCCCGACTCTATGTTTAGAATTCTTCATTTGACATCTATTTAATAGAATTGCTTTCGTATTATAAGATCAAAAAGTTTTGAAAATTTCAGGGTGTTACAGATGGTATCAGAGCCTATGTTTGACCCTAGGACGAGACTCTTAAGACCAGACTTTAGGACATTAGGCTTGGAATCTAAGTATTTAGGAACATAGGATTCAGAAATCATATGACGCGCGGTGAGATTGTGAGTATACCCGTTATCACATAACCCTCCCTCACTCTACCCTTCGTTTAATTTAAAGAACTCTCCCCTTCGCTTATCAAATCAAGCTAAGGGTGCAACACTCTAACTCAACATTACTATAAACATTGGCTTAACAGATCAGCCGCATAGAACCAAACAGAAGACAGTCAAGAACTCCGGAACCCGCCACACACGATCCCCTGGCTCAAACTCTACAACAACTAACGTAAGTCGCTCAGGCGCTAAGCGACGTAGCTCTCCGCAACAACAGACCACCACCGCCTCCACCAAACGCAAGCTCAGAAATCGCTCGACAAGTTTCAAATCATCGACAACCCACTTTCTCGGGAGAAGAAGATCCGGCAATCCTTGAGGAATGGATTCGGATCTTCGACAAGATTTTGGGATTGGTAGAATGCCCAGAAGAACGTCGTGTAGAGATAGCCTCATTCTACTTCGGACACGAGGCATACCTTTGGTGGATCTACGACGGGCCCACTTACAGACAAGAACCAGGGTTCAACTGGGAAAACCTAAAAACACGACTATGAGAATGATTCTACCCAGCACACGTAAAAGCATCCATGCACGAAGAGTTCCTCTACTTAAAACAAGGAATGTCTACCGTCATGGAATACCATAAGCGGCTCCTCGAGCTAGCCCGCTTCGCACCAGAATTGGTCCCCACAGAGGCAACCAAAATAGAAAGATTTATATCAGGCCTCAACTTCAAAGCCCGGAAGGCACTAATAGTAAGCGGACCCCGGACCCTCAACGAGGCTTACTCCAGTGCCGCCAATCTCTACCAAATCCAACTACTACAACGTGGGCTTCAGGAACAGATTCGTAAAAGGAACACAGGAGGTGGGGCACCACCTTTGAAAAGATCGAGAAGCAACACTAACACTAGACCAAGCAATCGAGCTGGCCAAGGGCCACCCCTGGGGAACAACGATGCTAGTACAAGGAGCTTCCCTTGTCGAAGATGCAACAAGGACCATAGAGGCAAAGACTGCATGGGAAACCCCTGGCAATGCTTTAACTGCGGAGGAGAAGGACACAAGTCCTTCCAATGCACTCAACCCTCGAACTCGCGCCCTACAGTCATGGGTCAACGCGGGGGCACGAACAATCAAGGAAATTACAGTGCTCCCAGAAATGTGTTCGTCATGAGCCGCACTCAGGCCGAACTTGAAGATGAGGGCAAACTTGACAAAGAAAACATGGCCCTAGGAGACGAAGAACCCGCAAACTAATTGGATGAAAACCAAGAAGACGAGTTCTGTTTAGGATAATTAGTGAATTCCCTATAACCACACTCATAGTAAAGTTACTTGTTTAGATTAGCTACTTCGGAATTATTATAAATAAAGAAGCAAAATCAAAATAATTTAGCACAAGGAAAAGGACTAGACTACTCCGAAAACCCGCATCAACAACAAACAGGACAGGTCAAACCTTCTACTACTAGAAGACAAAAGAAGGAAAAAGCCAAAGAGGTGCTAAACAAATAATACTAATGTCATTAAGGGGGATTAAACTCTAGACCTCCCACTTGTAAGTCTAATTCCCTAACCACTAAGCCATGAGTGTTTCTTGAAACATTAAGGGAACACTCCCTTCTTAAACCACTACAAGTCCCTAAAACCCACAAAAATCCCCAAATAAAAAAAAACCTTCTTCTTCCTCTACACACAAACCCTCTCCTCCTCTCTCCTACCCTCTCTCTCTCGCCCTCTCCACACCGCCGACGAAGAAACCAGCCAAGCACCACCGCAGCCGCCGCCGGAACCCTTCGCCGGAGCATCACCGGAAGTTCGCTGGTGTCCCGCCGGAAAAATAACAGCGGGAGAAGACGCTACCGGGAAAAACCGCGCCATACCGAAAAAGCCCGTTGGCATCCGAACTCGGGAGTGGAACGACGCCGATTACACGGTAATCGGAGGTAAAGCCCTCGAACCCGACCAATTCTCTCCGGAATTGGCCGATATGCTTAAATTCCAAGGGCTTTTGGATACCTATCTCACAATCAAGGGGATACGTACCCCGAGTTGGTGAAAGAGTCCTATCGCCACTTGGTAGCCATCAAACGGGGTGACAAGTTGGAGATCACCACCAAAGTCTGAGGCAAGGAGATAATACTCTCCGAGGGCCGTCTGGCCAAGCTCTTAAAGCTGACCACCACGGGTGTGTCCGATTATGACCGAAAGGGATGGATCGGTACCCAAGGCACGGGGTATAAGTATTACCTCGGGTACCTACTAGGAAAGGAAGAAGGCTTCACCTCGGTCACACGGTCTAACAGGAAATGGCTAACCGCCGAACAAAAGATACTAGTCATGATTGTAACGGATAGCTTGTTGCCTACGAACAACAAGAGTAAGGATGTAGGAAGCATGGAGTGTACCTTTGCCTACTTTTTAAAGCACAAGATCAAATTCAACCTACCGGCCCTTATGATAAAACACATGGAGTTTTGCAAGACAAGCAACCGACTTAGTCTACCCTACGGGATGATCCTAAGTTGGATCATGGAGAAAAAGGGGGTGGACTTAAGCCACACAGAGGTCAAACCCGTAAGCGGGATGATTTTCAATACCCAGAACCTCCGCCGCAACGACATCTACTACACCGAATGGAGACAATATATCACCATCGAGGAGGTTTGTCTTAAACCGGAGGAAGAACGTAGGGAATTGGTGGACCAACTAGACATCTCCAACAAGAAACTAAGTAGAGCAATGCAAGAGTGTAGAGGGCAAGGGGAACACGAGGAACAGGAAGAGGAAAGCGAGCCTAACCCACCAGCCCCCACACAAGAAAGAGAAAATCTGGGAAGCCAAGATCAAGAATCCATCAACGAGCGCATCCTCGCACAGCTCACCCAGCAAAACCAAATCATGGATGAAGGGTTCTCATCCCTAATCCACGCAATGCGTACATTAGATCAAAAGGTGGCAACAATCGAGGCCATGCTTGGCACGCGTTGGGCATCTAGCTCAGGAGCAGGAAACCAAGGTAGATCCAAAACCCTTTCAAACACCACCACACCAAATTTCCACTCTACCCCATCAACAAATGACACGTGGGGCCAAATTTCCTAACCAGGGGGCCAAAGCATGTGACGTCCCGGGGTGAAAGAATGGATCCACTCACCGGCTTCGGGGACGAAGCTTCCTCTAAGGGGGGGGGGGGGGAGAGTGTAACACCCCGTGTGACGACCTCTAACCCAAACTAATTATTTAATTACTTACCCTAAAAAGAGAATTAAAATCCATTAATTAACTAAAAAGGGTCCACCATAGTCCATGGACCCTCATCCCTAAAACCAACCCCTTAGTCCTATAAGGAATAGAATTAGCAAACCCATACCATTTAGACCCTAACTGGAACTCTTAGATATATAAATAGGGGCTCAAGAGGCACCTAGAACCCACACCACAATAACTTTCACCACACAAGAATTCCCAAGAACTCCTCTATCACCAAACGTAGGAGAAATCAAGAAGACAAGATCTTAGAGAAAGAACCTTTATAGCCAAGGATTATAATTAAGGCTAAGAGGTAACCCATGTCTCAACAAAACCTATTTTCCTTGCTATAATCTTCTTCTTTGGCTCCTTCTATATGCTTGTGTCTTGATTGATGAGATGATTTTATGCGTGATCTTGATGATCTTGATGATGATAAGAGGATCTTGATGATTGTGTGATGTTCTTGATAAATCTTGATGTTTCTTGATATTAAAGATGAACTATGATCATGATGATTTGAATGGGATTAGAGCCCTAGGTTAAATTGGGAATTTTATATTATGATGTTCTTGATGTATATTTGGGAGGGATTTCGTATGTTCGGGTGTCAATTATGTTTAGAAGTCATGCTAGGATATGTTCAATATGGTTCTTGGTTTTGATCCATTATTTGATTACGTGGTACCGTCGTTTGTGTTTAAAAGTGTCGAAACATGGTTTTGGGTTCCACGAGAGATCCCGGGACCCAAGAATTGGAAAAAGAATAAGTGGGGGGGAGGTGGGGGTAGGGAAACCCGCCACCTACCCACTGCCCCATTTGGGTGTCGCCGGCAGCGGGCAGCCGGCGGGCAGGCAATTGCCCGCCGGGCACCCGCTGCCTGGTTTCTCGCCGCCGACGGGTGGTCCTCCACCCGCTGGCCACCCGCTGGTTTTCCCACTTTGGAATGGTGGTTTCTCCCGTTTGATGTTTCCCTGACCCTCGTGGTGTCCCAACGGACTTCGTTTAGCGTGCCTAAGTCTAGTTTGATGTTTCGGGTACCGTTCACAGGATAAAAGAGTCATGTGTATCGCATGCAATTGAATTGGTATCCCGTGGCCTAGGAGAAAGAAGTATGAACCCCTTAGGATTATTCCTAGTATGTGGATGACCACTCATAGGTTTCATTATACGTTTTCTCCCCTTTCCCAATGTGTTAATGTGAATTGCATGTGCTTGCTACGTGATATACGTGCATGACTCTTGGCTGCGGTCAAATTGGTTATACATGAGCTGCGGTTCATAATCCTGGCTGCGGTCAGTGACACACGTCCAGGGGTGCGGTCCACCTCACGGGCCTCTTGTGCTGTGGTCCACCGACTGAACGCGTCAGCGGTGTGTAAGGCTACAAACCACGAGGAAGGCCATAGTCCACCGACTGAGTTCGTCAGCGGTGTGGAGGGCTATGGTCGGCTATGATCCACCGAGTGAACGTGCCAGCGGTGTGTAGGGTCATAGTGCCCATAAAGAAGGTCATAGTCCACCGGCTGAGCCATCAAGCGGTGTGTAGGGCTATGATGAACTACGACCCACCGACTGAGCTCGTCAAGCGGTATGTAGGGTCGAAGTCCCCAAATGAGGATCACAGTCCATCGACTGAACGCGTCAGCGGTGTGTAGGGGTGTGGTCCGCCGTTGAATCCATCGACGGTCTATACAAATTGGCTGTGGTCAATTCCTTCATGCTGCGGTATGAGGTAGGGTGCTGCAGGGCCGTGTTAGCGCTATATGCGCTAACCCTCATGTATGGGCATGTGAATGGTCCCGTGGCGCCATCAAAGTATGATTGTGTGACAAAGATATTGTTTGCATCGTGTTGTGAATGGCATGAAAGTAAACTCTGACCTTAGATACATATATATATGATGTTGTCTCTATATAATTGACTATCATTGTTGAATGTGCTAATACTTATCTATCAAGTCTAATCCTGGTTTTAAAGCTAGAGTCTCCTAAGTATATATCTTCCTTCTTCAAAATGGTTTTCCTATATCTACGTATATATATTTACCTATATTGTATTTTAACGCGTTAGAGTGCGTTACCAGCATCATTTGCTGAACAGATATATTTGGCTTCTAGGCACATATGATTATCTTCTGGAGCGCGATAGAGGACCTCAAGTTAGATAGTTAGTCTTTCCTTTCGGCCCGCGTGCCTTGATGATGTTATGACAATATTTGAGGATAGATAGTTAGAATAGCATGTGCATCTGAGCTCTCCGACTCGGATGTGGCATAACACCCCCGACTCTATGTTTAGAATGCTTCATTTGACATATATTTAATAGAATTGCTTTCGTATTATAAGATCAAAAAGTTTTGAAAATTTTGGGGTGTTACAAATATGATTGATGTGAAATAGTCTTGTGACTTTAGGGTGCATGCTAGAATCTTTAAGTGTGTGATTAATTATATTGAATGTGCCTACCTTTGCTTCATTGAGTCTATCCTCGGTTTTGAATTAGAGTTTCATAAGTATATATGTATTCCGGCTTCAAAATGATTTTCCATATATATATCTCTACCTATATTGTATTTAACGCGTTGGAGTGGGTTACCAACATTATTCACTGACCAAATATATTTGGCTTTTAGGCACAGATGAGTAGCTCCAGAGCGCGCTAGTCGGACCCGTGGACTTAGCTAGTTTAGTACTTTTATCGGTTTGCGTGCCATGATGATGTACTAGACATTGATTTGAGGATTTCTATTGTTTGAATAGTTTAGACTGTGCATCTGAGTTCTCCAGCTCAGATGTGGCATAGCACCCCAACGATTATGTTTAGTTATGCTCTGTTTGGGATTTAATGATAAAATTGCCTTTATTTCATAGGCATTAAAAGTTTTAAAATTTAGGGGAATTACATACCATATAAGTATATTGATAGATACCCCATATCAGCCGCCTGGATGGGAGGTCAGACAAGGCAGCCAGACCAAGAGACATCTCGTTACATAACAAGGGGAGGATTGCCAGGGACCCCTCAGCAACGATGTGAGGCGCCTCACAATGGCCACTAAGCACTACTAAAGCGGCCAGCCCGCTAGCCGACGCGTCCTCGGGCGGGCTCTCAGATGTATTACGGTTTAGCGACCAGTCACGGTAGTCAGTGTGTCCCCGACTGAACACCCATGGGGTTCAAGCGGGGGACCAGGCCGCACGGGCGGTGCTCCCTGATCATATGGTTTTCCCGGACCCGATCGGGCAACCAAGTTCTACAGATGGGATGTCATTATCTGAAAACAAGGACTTAGGATGGCGCCCCATGTAGCGGGACCATTCCTGACCAGGCACACACCCAGAAACGCGTTCAGCGGATTCTACGGAAGCGATCTTCGCTCATTAGATAGCTTCCTTAATTAGTTCATACGGAAAAGGCAGTAAGTTGACAGTGTAACACCCCCTTAATTCCATGCTATTTAAAGCATTAAACATGCAGATATCTAAACAAAAACATTAAACACAACGGAAGACTGAAAGAGAAATATATAAATAAACGGGAAGATGACACGTTCTTGGCTTGAAAACTCGGTCGTAGCTTGATTCCCTTGCTCCATCCGATTAGGTCCTTGGGTTGAAGATGACACGTTCTTGGCTTGAAAACTCGGTCGTGGCTCTTGAAGGTGGAAGAACCTCCGCTCTCGGTCTTCTTCCTCGCTAACTCATAAGATCCTCGCTGAAGCTGCTGAACACGGTACAGATCCGCGGCACTCACATAAGCATCCTTAAGAGAACTCGTCCTGCTCAAAGTCAAAACTTTTCGCGCCTCATAATTCAAATCGGCCACGAATTTATCGACCTTAGCGAGCTCCGTAGGAACGAGCATCTAAGCAAAACGCGCCAACTCCAAGAACTTCTTGTGGTATTCGACCACAGACAAGATCCTTGCTGCAGATGGAGAAACTCTTCGTACATGGTGGCTCGCACGTGTGCCGGGTAAAACCTCTCGCGCATCCTATCCTTAAGCGCGGACCAGTCGCACTCAGGTTCTTCAAGGTAGGTCGGACCCTCATGGATCCACCACAGATCAGCCTCATGACAAAAGTGGAACGTTTCCAGTTCTACCCTTCTCTCTTCAGGATAACCCACAACCGCGAAGATTTTGTCGAACACTCTCATCCATTCTTCCAAAACAACCAGGTCTTCTTCACCCGCGAAGGTCGGCGGCCTGTGTCCTGACACCAAGCGACCCATATCTCGGTGCCCAACAGGTTGAGGAGGTGGCACGGTGTGGTTGTTGTTATGCAAAGCCTCACTAAGCGTCTGCATCGTCTGCGTCAACTGTTGGTGGTTCTGAGCGAGCAGCTCATTCGTCGAGGTCTCCGGGGTGCGCGCTCGGGGACAAAGAGGCATCGCAAACTTCTACAACAACAACACAGTTGCCAAAAAGTCAACAAGCAAGCAAATAACAGAAAGCAACACTCAGCTCACCGCGCAACCTAGAGTCCTAAGCCTAACACTTAGATCCTTAAGATCACTTTAAGGTCTCAAACCATACTTAGCCACTTAGAAAGTCTAGACTTTACCCTCCTAGGCTCAAACCTAGGCTCTGATACCAACTGTAACACCCCCTTTAATTCCATGCTATTTAAAGCCTTAAACATGCAGATATCTAAACCAAAACATCAAACACAACGGAAGACTGAAAGAGAAATATATAAATAAACGGGAAGTACGGGGTGCTATGCCACGCTTACCCAGTGGTGAACGCACATGCAAACATCTGCATTGTTCAAATCTAACACAATTATCTCCAAAACACTAGGTCTAAACTGGCTCACATGCTACAAAACATAAAGGAGGAACTGCACTAGCTGTCACTAGACCGTGCACTCGTCTAAACATCACCTGAAAGAACACATAAAACATGGGACGACGCCAGGTCAGCGAATAATGCTGGTAACCCACCAATACATGTGAAATAACATACATAGATAAGATATATGTTTGTAAAACCATTTTCGAAACGGAATACATATATATAAGTACAAAACCAAGAGTAATAGCCAACACAAGACTCAAACACTCTCAACAAGAACACGGGAACACATCCTAAGACCACAAAGGACAACAACGACTCACAAGAAGTCTCAAGGTATAATCTATCATCACACAATAGATTACGCCAGACGTGCACAACTCAAAGGAAAAGGGACACACCCAATGGCAACACATGCCTTTGTGACTACACACGTCACAAGAAGAGAACTCACAACAACGGCTATACAAGCCCTCATGACATCACCCATCACGAGTTGATATGCCTTCCATATGCCCAGTTCCAACCTTATGGCTACCCCCAACCTTATTTATAGTTCCAACCGTTACCTCCAGGACCCCTGTACAACCAAGTCCAACATTTTCCCTCTGAGGACCGTCGTCCCCATCCGCCAACGACCG
The DNA here is from genome assembly GCF_001879475.1 of Ipomoea nil. Lineage (NCBI taxonomy): Eukaryota > Viridiplantae > Streptophyta > Magnoliopsida > Solanales > Convolvulaceae > Ipomoea > Ipomoea nil. Next base: position 1,868,420 of record NW_017617301.1, read on the forward strand.
GCAAAAAAACCACCGATTTCATAGTACTGGAGGGTACCGATCACACACACGGAAACAAATGCCTCGGCAACACATGCCTCCCAAGAAATACGTGAACCCGACACACAGGTCACAAACTCCATAATCACGTCATGGCCACCACAAGGACCACTGCCGTATCATGGTGATTAAGGCCCCATAAACCGAAATCGTGCAATTCAGGTACAGACACACACACATCACACCTGAACAGGAATCAATCAATGGATCACAATGAAGATATGAAACCATACTCAATCAAAGAATGGATCACAGTCCAACAACAACGATGAATAGCACAAGTTATCATCAGCCAATCGGAAAGTACAAACAACACACATGCTAGAATTTAAACACTGAAGTAGCATGCTCATCAAATGGACAAACCGAACATAGTTCCAAAAAACACACAAGACTCATCACGGCTCAACGAATCAAAATGTTGAACACTTAGCACGATTGAAGACACCAAAACCTACATGGAATCCTACCATATAGTTCTAGACATACGAAACATCAAGAAGACGCTCAAATAGTTCCACCAAAGAACATCGGGAAGTCAAAAGACCAAATACCAAGTCAAAAGAATCACGGGGAACAAATCCCCCAACAACCACAATACGTACCCCGCGGGTAGGCCCACGGGTAGACCCCTACCCGTTGTTCCGCCCGCGGGTACATGCCTCCAATTCCATGTACTCCGCGGGTGTGCGGCGGGTTGGACCCCTACCCGTCGTTCCGCCCGCGGGTACACATACCTGCACAAACAATCACTTCGGGGATTTTCATCTCCTAGCTCAAATTCAAGTCCAAAACATGCCAAATCTCACCAAATACAACAAAAGAATCAAAAGAATAGCCAAGCAATGGCATACATGAACCCTAATAACAAGCTCTAGATATGCATTTTCACAAGACAATGCATAAACACTCACATTTCATAGCAAAATCACATGTAAAATCCAAGAAATCACATATAGGTAGAGCATGGGTTACCTCTTGAAGACTAAAAACCTTCACTTAATACTTCACCAAGCTCCTAACAAAGCTCACCTTCCAAACACACTTCAAGATTCTATCTTTAAGAAAAGACACCTTAGAAAACACCAAAAACACAAGATGAACATAGATCTTACCCTCCTAGATGCCCAAATGTATGAAAGGTAGAATCTTGGAGACAACTCTTGAAGTTTTGGCAAAGCTTCAACTTGGCTTGGAAGAAAAGCTATCTACCTTTTTAGAGAGAAGGTGTAGCTAGGATTTAGAGGGTGGTCTACTAGGTTAGCTTACAATGCTAACACAAAGTGAAAAGTCAAAATACCCTTACTAACATAAAGAAGTGTAAGGGAACAAGGGAACTCCTTTCTAAAGCTTAAGGTACAACCTTGACTTTGGGGTTGATTAGTCAATTACTAGTCCCCGACTATTGAATTTTCAGGATTTTAGGAATTAAATTACCAATTGAAATAGGATTAATTACACAATTAGTCCCTTAATTGAATTTGGATTTTGGGGTGTCACAGACAGCACGTCAGCCCTTACGTTAGCCCTATCCCCCCTTAGGCTTGGCTGCATGCCAGCCCTACCTACCATGTATGAAACCCACATCTATGTATAAATATCCCCCTTAGATCATCATGTAGGAGGTCGGCACTTTGAGGGCCAAACCCTAGAGAAATAATATCGCATTTTTCTCTCTCTCTATTGCTTTATCTTTATTTTCACTATCTCGCATAAACATTCTTATTCCCTTATCCAGTAGTGTTGGCCTGCCGAGTAGCCATCGAGGTTGTGAAAACCAACATTGGCGCCATCCGTGGGGATCGAAACTAAATGTCCCGTTTCCAAGCTTTACCGATGGCACAAACCAGACGTAGTAACCGCAACACCGCTGTCCCGCCGGCCAATGGGCATGTGACCGTTGTCGCGAATCCGCCAGAGTTGCCCGCCGGCAGTTGCGCTCCCGCTGGTGATCTGAGGGAGCAGCTAAGTCGTCGTGCTTCCGGGGAACAGTCGACTGCACGTACTACGCATACTGTCGCGCCGACCCCCGCACCTTCGGACGTGAACCCGCCAGCGCATACCGCTCAAGCCCAAGCCAACTTCGCGGAGTTGATGGCACAAGCCTTCGATGCTGATGTAATCTCAATTACACATGTTTTTATTGGTTATTTGATTCATTTTGAAAGCTTATGTTCAAGAGATTGGCATGTTCAACGCTATTTTCCTTGCTTTCTCATTAGAATATGGTTTTACACCTGCTTTGAATGTTTTACGGTGTTTGATAGTGTTTTTCAGCCATTACAGGACAAGTGCAAAAGCAAGGAAGGTTTTCCAAGCATAAGCGGAGTCAAAATGAAGTAAGAATGAAGTAAACGGTGTTTCGACGCGTCGATAAATTCCAGTAGCGATCTCTTGGCTGAAATCGAAGGCTCGACGCATCGAGTACAGCTCTCGACACGTCGAGAATATCTAGTACGCAATTTTAAGGAAGCATCGAAGGCTCAACGCGTCGAGGTCGCGATTCCAGATTGTTCAAAAAGGCGCCAGGTCTTCCTAAATTGCCCCCATTCGGTTTCTACAATATAAAAACCCCTTTCTATCAACCCTAGATTTTAGACCACGATTTTGGAGACAAGAACAGAGCAAATTCGAGAGGAACAAGATCAAGATCTACAATCGGCCTTGGAGAAGAGAAATCGGTAGGAAGATTCAGGAGAATTCTTTCCCTTTTTCTTTTTAGAGAAATCGGTACGCAATTGTAGATCTTGATCTTGTTCCTCTCGAATTTTCTCTGTTCTTGTCTCCAAAATTGCAGTCTGAGATCTAGGGTTGATAGAAAGGGGTCTTTATATAATAGAAACCGAATGGGGGCAATTTCGGAAGAACTAGCACCTTTTTTAACATTCTGGAATCGCGACCTTGATGCTCGATACGTCGAGCCTTCGATGCATCCTTCAAATTGCGTACTGGAAATTCTCGACGCATCGAGCCTTCGATTTCAGCCTAGAGATCGCTACTGGAATTTCTCGATGTAAAACCATTTTCTAATGAGAAAGCTAGGAAAATAGGCGTTGAACATGCCAATCTATTGAACTTAAGCTTTCAAAATGAATCAAATAACCAATAAAAACATGTGTAATTGAGATTATATCATCCCCCCACACTTGAACATTTGCTTTTCCTCAAGCAAAATACTTTGGTGAATCACAAGTCAAGCACAAAAATTACCCCCACTCTCTCATGCACAACCTATCATACCACAAACTAGCTTACTACAAAACAACATGCTTCAAGAATTATCTCTGTTTGGTACAGAAGTTCCATTTTCAGGCCAATATCCAAGCACCTAGATTATTAGTGGTGAGAAATCTAGTGTGCACATATACTCAGTTAGGTTTATGCAGAACATGACATCATAAAAACGTCCTATAGGCTTGCCCTTCATACTCCTCCTAGTATAGAATTAAGATTGCATGCAAAGATCAAGTAGGTGTTCATTTAGTTTGTAATGGGGCCAGGGGTCAACAGCAATAGAAAAAATGGGTATGGAATATTATCACAAGAGAGAGAATGACACAATTCTCTATCATCTTTGAATCCTAGAAGAGATGAACCAATAGTGATGAAGGGAGCAAAAAACAACTCATCAATAGTGTAAAAATTCTAATGGAATTGGGGGTCTTCCAATCAAGCTAAAATAGAAACTAGTTTTTTTTTTCTCTTCTTCTTTTCATTCGTTCCTTTTTTTTTTTACTTTTTCATAACAACCTGAACAAGATATGAAACTTCATTCACAAACAAGACCCCCCACACTTAAGCTTTTCTGAAAAAAAATTACTTTTATGAGCGAACTCCAAAGTCATATCTTCTTTAGGACTTTTAAAGCTAAAAGTTACATTCTCTCAAGGGTGGAAGGATATAAATTTGGCTAAGATCTATGGGATTAATAATGTAACACCCCCAATTTTACCAACATTTTAAAACTTAAGTTCGAAGATAAAGCGGAAGCTATTTAGAACCGGAAAGGCGTTATGCCACACCCACAAACCATGGGTGCACAGGCTAAATCTATCACAATCATTAAGCATAACAAGTCAAGGTATGCAGGACACTAGTCTAGGCACACAGGCCAACAAAAGACCAACATCTAAGCACAGGAGCTACCTAGCCAACTCGACGCGGCAGTCATCCAGACAACCTACTACAGCGAAAATCTTATCCGAGGACCTGATCAACTCCTCAAGCAGAACAAGATCTTCTTCCCCAGCAAAGACGGGCGGCCTATGCCCCGAAACCAAGCGGCCCAAATCTCGATTCTCGGCAGGCGGCTGCAGAGGAGGGTTGTTGTTGTGCAAGTGGGTATCGCACAACGTCTGCATCGTCTGAGTCAGGTGCTGCAGGTTCTGAGCCAGCTGCTCATTTGTCGTCGTCTCCGGGGTGCGGGCACGATGAAGAGGCGGAGCCATAGCGAGATTCTACAGAAACAACACCGTTACGGCAAGACATGAAGAAGTTGTGCACACTTATCTGGCGCTAAAGACAAGGAAGTTAAAACTAAACAAGAACAACATGATAAACACAGCAAACGATAAACAAACTCACATCTCACCGCGCGTCCTAAGAATCTTAAGTCCTAACACTATGGCACTTAAGGGTCAACTTAGACTCTTAAGTCACATTTAGCTTCTTAAAGTTTAACTCTTAACGTCCTAGGCTCCAACCTAGGCTCTGATACCAACTGTAACACCCCCGATTTTACCAACATTTTAAAACTTAAGTTCAAAGATAAACAACTAATCATCAAAGCAATCATAAAGCGGAAGCTATTTAGAACCGGAAAGGCGTTATGCCACACCCACAAACCATGGGTGCACAGGCTAAATCTATCACAATCATTAAGCATAACAAGTCTAGGCACGCAGGCCACTAGTCTAGGCACACAGGCCAACAAAAGACCAACATCTAAGCACATGAACTACACTATCTAGAGTTCTCATCTAGCGCGCACTCCTGACTAGGCAAAACCTATAAAACATGGGGATAACACCCTGTAACACCGCATATTTTTGAAACTTTTAAAACTTATATAATAAAGGTAATTTCTCATTAAATCCCAAAACAGACCATTACTAAACATAAATGTACAGGGTGTTATGCCACATCTGAGCTGGAGAACTCAGATGCACAGGCTGTTCTAACTAAGTATCCTTAAATTAATGTCAATACATCATCATGGCACGCAGGCCAAATATATCTGTTCAGCTAATGATGCTGGTAACCCACTCCAACGCATTGAAATACAATATAGGTAAATATATACATATCGATATATGAAAACCATTTTGAAGCAGGAACATAATACTTAGGAGACTCTAGCTTTAAAACCAGGAATAGACTTGACAGGTAGGGATAAGCACATTAAACAATGACAATCAGTTATATAGAGACAATATCATAAAGAACATGTATCTAAGGTCACAGTTCACTTTAAAATCATTCAAATCATCATTCAATCAACATTTATGTCACCCAAGCACACTTTAGTGGCGCCCCGGGACCAATCGCATGCCCCGAACATGAGGGTCAGTGCATATAGTACTAACACGGACACGCAGCACCCTACCTCATACCGGAGCATGAAGGAGTTGACTGCAGCCAACGGTATAGACCGTCGATAGTTTCAACCGTGGATCATAGCCCTACACACCGCTGACGCACTCAGTCGGTGGACTGTGATCCTCTTTTGGGGACTGCGACCCTACACACCGCTTGACGAGCTCAGTTGGTGGGTCATAGCTGATCAAAGCCCTACACACCGCTTGAGGGACTCATTCGGTGGGCAACGATCTTCGGGGACTATGACCCTACACACCGCTGGCACATACACTTGGTGGATCGTAGCCGACCATAGCCCTACACACCGCCTGATCACTCATTCGGTGGACTATGGCCTTCCTCAGGCTAGTGGCTCTACACACCGCCTGGCGCGTCCAGTCGGTGTACCATAGCACACGAGGCCCATGTGGACCGCAGCCCAAGAAGTGAGTCACTGACCGCAGCCAGGAGAATGAACCGCAGCTCATGAGTAACCAGCTTGACCGCAGCCAAGATAACGAACCGCAGCTCATGTATAACCAATTTGATCGCAAGCAAATTGGGGTATCATGCTCACATAACACATAGTAACACATAATAGCACATTGGGAAGGGGGAAAGCGTATAAATAAACTTATGCGTTATTATCCACATACTAAGAATAGTCCTAAGGGGTTCATACATCTTCCTCCTAGGCCAACGGGTTACCAATTAAACTAGCATGCTATAAACGAGACTCTTTTATCATATGAACGGTGTAACACCCCGAAATTTTGAAACTTTTAAAACTTATATAATAAAGGTAATTTCTCATTAAATCCCATATAGAGCATGACTAAACATAAGTGTGCTGGGTGCTATCCCACATCTGAGCTGGAGAACTAATATGCACATGCTAAACTAACTAAATATCCTCAATACAACGTCATGGCACGCAGGCCGAAAGGAGAAACTATCTATCTAACCCAAGTTCTTCTAGCGCGCTCCGGAAGCTCATCGTCTGTGCCTGAAAGCCAAATATATCTATTCAGTGAATGATGCTGGTAACCCACTCCAATGCGTTGAAATATAATATAGGTATATATATAGATATAGATATAGGAAAACCATTTTGAAGCAGGAAGATATATACTTAGGAGACTCTAGCTTTAAAACCGGGAATAGACTCAGCAAGTAGGGACAAGTATATCAAACAATAATAAACAGTTAAGTAGAGATAACATCATAAGGAATACGCATCTAAGGTCGCAGAACACTTTTCAATTCAAACACATCATCATTCAATCATCACTCATATCACATAATCGTTGATGGCGCCACGGGACCAATCGCATGCCCCGAACATGAGGGTTAATGCTTATAGCATTAACACGGCCCCACAACACCCTACCTCAGTACCGCGGTATGAGGGGAGTTGATCACAACCAACCCTTTGAGAACCGCTGACGAACTCAACGTCGGACCACGATCCGACACACCGTTGACGCGCACAGTCGGTGGACCGCGATCCCCTTTACAAGGGGGGACTTACGACCCTACACACCACCTGGCGCGTCCAGGTCAGAGGGTCATAGCACCGAGGCCCATATTTGGACCGCAGCCCAAGAAGTGAATCAATTCGGCCTTTAGCCAACTTCTGAGCCTTAGCTCAGGAACAATCCATTTGGCCTTCAGCCACTTCCGAACCTTTAATCCGAGAACAATCCATTCGGCCTTCAGCCTACTACCGAACCATAGTCCGGGAATCATCCAATTGGCCTATAACCAAAATGGGGGATCATGCAACACATAACACATAGGAGCACGTAGTAGCATATTGGGAGGGGAAAGACATATAAATAAACTTACGTGTGATCATTCACATACTAGGAATAGTCCTAAGGGTTCACACAACTTCCACCTAAGTCAACGGGTTACCAATTCAACTAGCATGCAATCCTTAAGACTCATTTAACCTACGAATGGTACCCGAAATATCAAACTAGACTCAAGCACGACAAACGGGGTCCGTTGGGACACCATGGGGAGCGGGCAACATCAAACGGGGAAGCCAAAGACCCGGGGTGGGGTACGGACCAGCGGGTAGCCGGTGGGTGGGGGTCACCTGCCGGCTGCCCGCCGGTGGGTGGGGGTCACCCGCCGGCTGCCCGCAGCAGGACACTGTTCCAGGCAGCGTGTTTCCGGTGGGCAGGCGGCTGCCCGGTGGCTGCCCGCTGCCGGGCGATGTCCTTCGGGCAGCGGGTAGGTGGTCGATTCCCCTACCCCCACCTACCCCCCATTGACTCTTTTCTCATATATTCGTCCCGGGAACCTTTGTGGAACCCGAAACCATGCTTAGACACTTTTAAACGCAAATAACGACATCACGTAGGCAATTAACGGATCAAAAGCAAGAATCACGTAGGACTTATCCTATTACGACTTCTAAATATAAACAACACCCGAACAGGCGAATTCCCACCCAAATATAAATCAAGAACATCGCAATATAATTTCCCAACCCAACCTAGGGCTCTAATCCCTCCCAAATCATCAAGATCGTATTTTATCTTTAACATCAAGAAATATCAAGATTCGTCAAGAATCATCACATTAAAATCAAGAACTTCATTTCAACATCAATATCATCAAGATTATCAAGAATGCATATAAATCATCTTATCAATCATCAAGAACATAACACACTTATCATAGAAGAATTCATCAAGGTTTTTCCCTAAGAATTCATCAAGGAAGGAGATCATAGCGAAGAAAATAGGTTTTGTTGAGACATAGGTTACCTCTTAGCCTTAATTAATCATCCCTTGGCTATTAAGGTTTTTCCCTAAGATTTCCATCCGTTTTGATCTCCCAAGGCTTGGTGGTGGGGAGTCCCTTGGGAATTCTTGTCTGGTGATATCTATTGTGTTGTGACTTCTAGGTGCCTCCTATGTCCTTATACATATATATATATATATATTTATATATATTTAGGAGTCCTAATTAGGGTCTGAATGGTATGGGTTTACTAATTCTATTCCTTATAGAATTAAGGACTTGTTTTAGGGATAAGGGTCCATGGTCCATGGTGGACCATATTAATTAATTAAAGAGAATCCTAACCATAATCTGAATAGTAAAGGTATACTTTCTTTATTCCTAATAGATGTGTAGGCCTAAGATTCCTAATTAGGATCTGATTAGAAAAATGTTGACTTTCTTTATTTCTAATAGGCTTATGACTCTAGTTTAGGCAAGGGTCCACGATCCGTGGTGGACCACATTAATTAATTAAAGGGATTTCTTATCAAATTAAATCCTTTTTAATTATTATTAATGGAATTAATTAAATAATTAATTCGGGATTAAAGGTCGTAACACGGGGTGTTACAAACTGTAACACCCCCCCAAAAACACAAGACCTAAAAACAAGTCTTAACACATGCAGATTAATAACAAAACACTAGCACAACGGAAGAAAACGGAAGCTGGATAAAAGAAATCCAAAACAGGGGTGTTATGCCACGTCTACCACACCCGGTAAACGCTAAGGCGAACAATCTGCAAGTCTATCACTATCCCAAAACATCAAAGTACAAACAGTCTAAAACCATTGGCACGCAGGCCACAAAAACACAAATCTAAAGGTACAGGTGCTAAGCTACCGGCTCTAGACATCGCGCTCGACTACTCAACACCTGAAAGACACAAAGATAAACATCGGGGCGACGCCCGGTCAGCGAATATTGCTGGCAACCCACCAATACCGTTAAGTATCATAAATAGGTAGATATATAATATAAAAACCATTTTCGAAACGGAATACATATATATAAGTTAAAAACCAAGATCACAAGACAACACAAGACTCACCACTCACAAGGATAACACCGGGAACACATCCCAACCACAAAGGTTAACCACACACAAGGATAAAGACTCACCCAACGGCAACACATGCCAAAACACCACAAGGCTCCGTGACTAAACACGTCACGAGAGAAGAGAACTCACCACCACGGCTACACAAGCCCTCGTGACATCACACATCACGAGTTGATATGCCTTCCTTATGCCCTGTTCCAACCTTATGGCTACCCCCAACCTTGTACCTTCGAAGCCAACCATTACCTCCAGAAATCCCCTGTACAGCCAAGTCCAACCTTATTCCGCCGGGACCGTCGTCCCCCACCTATAACCACCAACGAAAACCCACCAATCACGGCAACACATGCCCGGATAACACAATGTTATCCCCCAATCACGTGGACTCAGCCACAGCTCCATAATCACGTCACGGCCACCACGAGGACCGCTGCAATACCTTGGTGACTAGTGTCCCATACCACTAATCGTGCAATCCAGGTAGAGCCACACACGCACCACCACTCACACGAAACAATCAACGGATTGCAAAGAAGGTATGAAACACACTCAACAAGGAACGGGTCACAGCCCAACAACAACAACGATGAATAACACAAGTTATCATCAACCAAACGGAAGGTACGAACACACACACGCTAGTATTAAGACAACGAACTAGCATGCTTAACAATGGGGAAACTCAAGATAGTTCTGAGGAACACACAAGACACCTCTTGGTTCAACGAAACACAAAGTTGAACACTTAGCACGATTCAAGACACCAAAGATCCTACATGGGTACCTACCATATAGTTCTAGACCTATGAAACATCAAGAAGACGCTCAAATAGTTCCACAAAAGAACAACGGGAGGCCAAAAGATCAAGGACCAAGACAAACGAATCACGGGGAACAAATCCCGAACCAACTCCACCGTGTTCACCGCGGGTGGACCCACGGGTAGTGCCCCACTCGTGGTCCCGCCCGCGGGTACACTACCCACAGGGCAGCACGTTCCCCGCGGGTAGGCCGGCGGGTGGTGCCCCGCCCGCCGTTCCGCCCGCGGGTACGTCCCTGTACCACAACAAATCCCTTCGGGGGTTTTCTCCTCCAAACACAAATTCAAGTCCAAAACATGCTAAATCTCACCAAACACAACAAAATGACTTGAACCAAGGAAAATGCCAAGCAATGGCACAAAGGAATCCTAAACACAAGCTCTAGATATGCAATATCACAAGATAAATGCATAAACTCTCACATTTCATAGCACAACACAAGTAGAAGCCAAGAAATCATATATAGGTAAGCAAAATAGGTTTTGTAGAGCATGGGTGTAACACCCCGTGTTACGGCCCCTAATCCCGAATTAATTATTTAATTAATTCCATTAATAATAATTAAAAAGGATTTAATTTGATTAGAAATCCCTTTAATTAATTAAACGTGGTCCACCACGGATCATGGACCCTTGCCTAAACTAGAGTCATAAGCCTATTTGGAATAAAGAAAGTATACCTTTACTATTCAGATTATGGTTAGGATTCTCTTTAATTAATTAATATGGTCCACCATGGTCCATGGGCCCTTATCCCTAAAGCCAACCCCTTAGTTCTATAAGGAATAGAATTAGTAAACCCATGCCACTTAGACCATAATTAGGACTCTTAATTATATAAATAGGGACATAGAAGGAACCTAGAACACACACCACAAATAATCCCTCACCACACAAGAAAGTTCCAAGAACTCCCGTAGTAGAAATCAAGAAAGGAGAAATCTTAAAGAAAGACCCTTCATAGCCAAGGAAATTAATTAAGGCTAAGAGGTAACCCATGTCTCAACAAAACCTATTTTCATAGCTATGATTCCCCTCTTAGGATTTCCCCATATTATTGTGTATTGGCGATTTGTGTTATTATTGATGATTGATGGGATAATTCCATGGGTGATCTTGATGATGAAAGGTTCTTGATAATTATGGTGTTCTTGATGATTATATGACGTTCTTGATGATTATATGATGTTCTTGGTGATTGTAGGATGTTCTTGATGTTTATGTGATATTCTTACCGAATCTTGATATTAGAAGATGAATTGTGCCCTTGTTGATTTAAAAGTGATTAGAACCCTAGGTTGTATCGTATGGAATATTTCTTGTATATTGGGTGGGAATTCGCATGATTGGGTGTTTATTATGTTTAGAAAAGCATGATAGGTTATGTGCCATATGTTTCTCGATCTTTGATCCGTTAATTGTCTACGTGTGTTGTCAATTGCGTTTGAAAGTGTCTAAGCATGGTTTCGGGTTCCACAAAGGTTCCCGAGGCGTTTTTGTGATGAAAGAGTCAGTGGGGGGTAGGGGACCCGCCACCTACCCGCGGCCTTCTTGGGCAACGCTGGCAGCGGGCAGCCGGCGGGCGGGCAGCTGCCCGCCGGGCACCCGCTGCCCGAAATTGCTACCGCCGGCGGGTGATCACTCACCCACCGGCTACCTGCTGGTTTGGACCCCAATTTGGGAATTCGGCTTCCCCGTTTGATGTTCCCCCGACCCCCGTGGTGTCCCAACGGACTCCGTCTATCGTGCCTATGTCTAGTTTGATTTTCGGGTACCGTTCGTAGGTCGTATGAGTCTTATATATTGCATGCTAGTTGAATTGGTATCCCGTTGACCTAGGTGAAAGAAGTATGAACCCCTTAGGAATATTCTTAGTATGTGAAGGATCACGCATAGGTTTTGTTATACATTTTCTCACCCTTCCCAATGTGTTAATGTGGGTTGCATGTGCTTGCTGTGTGTTATGTGTGCATGTTACCCCGACTTGGTTGAGATCAATCGGGCTATACGGGCAGTCGGGTGGGCTGAGAACCATACCGGCTGTTAACCAGGCTGGTAGAGACCGGTCAGGTATATAAATATTATATAGGACTAAGATCCACTATACGGGCAGTTGAATGGGTTGAGAACCATCCCAACTGTTAACCAGGCTGGTAGAGACCGGTCAGGTATATAAAGATGATGTATAGGACTGAAGGTCCACATGGGCCTCGGTGATATAACCCACCGACCGGGATGCGCCAGGTGGTATGGGGCCAACAAGCCGAGGAAGGTTGTAGTCCACCGACCTGAGTAATCAGGCGGTGTGTAGGGCTACGACTGGCTGCGATCCACCGAGTGGTGGGACATCGGTATGCAGGACCGTAGTCTCCGAGGATCTTTGCCCACCGACTGAGTTTAGCTCAGCGGTGTGTCGGGCTTGATCCGCTACGGCCCGCCGATTGTGCGCACCAACGGTGTGTAGGGTTGTAAGTCCCCCCTTGTAAAGGGGATCACGGTCCACCGACTGGGCACGTCAGCGGTGTGTCGGATCGTGGTCCGACGTTGAGTTCGTCAGCGGTTCTCCAAGGGTTGGTTGCAATCAACTCCCCTCGTACTGCGGTACTGAGGTAGGGTGCTGCGGGGCCGTGTTAATGCTATAGGCATTAACCCTCATGTTCGGGGCATGCGATTGGTCCCGTGGCGCCATCGATGATTATGTGATATAAATGATGATTGAATGATGATGTGTTTGAATTGAAAAGTGATCTGTGACCTTAGATGCATATTCCTTATGATGTTATATCTACTTAACCGTTTATCATTGATTAATGTACTTGTCCCTATTTGCTGAGTCTATTCCCGGTTTTAAAGCTAGAGTCTCCTAAGTATATATCTTCCTGCTTCAAAATGGTTTTCCTATATCTATATCTATATATATACCTATATTGTATTTCAACGCATTGGAGTGGGTTACCAGCATCATTCACTGAATAGATATATTTGGTTTTAAAGCTAGAGTCTCATTTACCTTTATTTTATAAGTCTTAAAAGTTTCAAAATTTCGGGGTGTTATAGTGGGTTACCTCTTGAAGACCAAAAGACTCTTCTTACACCACAACAAGTTCTCCACTAAGCTCACTAGCCAAACCCACTTCAAGATCAAACCAAAAGATCATAAAGATCCCACCTTTAAGAAAAAGACAACTAAGATGGAACCAAAAAGACTAGACAAGCTTAGATCTTAACCTTCTAGATGCCCAAATAGATGAAAGATTGAATCTTGGAAGCAAACTTGGAATCTTGACAAAGGTCTCTCTTGGCTTGAAGAACAAGCTACTCTTCTATTCTAGAGAGAAGGTAGAGATATTTTCTAGGAATTGTAAGGGATGAAGAATGAAGAAGTCTTCTAGGTTTAGGTTACAAAACTAACTCTTGGTGAAAAGACAAGGATACCCTTACTAACTCTTAGAAAGTGTAAGGAACAAGGGAACTCCTATTAAAGCACAAGGTACAACACCACTTAAAGATGGACTAGTCAAATACTAGTCCTTGAGTATCAAAAATCAGGATTTTAGGAATCAATTCCTCAAAAGAAATAGAATTAATTACTCAATTAATTCATGGATTGGAGTGTGGATTTTTGGGGTGTCACACAAACGGTACCAGAAACATCAAACTAGACTCATGCACGACAAATGAAGTCCGTTGGGACACCACGGTGATTGGGGAACATCAAACGGGGAAGCCAAAGTCCCGAGGTTGGCAACAACCAGCGGGTAACCGGTGGGTGGAGGGCCACCTACTGGCGATAAACTTCCGGGCAGTGGGCAGCCGGCGGCGTTTCTTTGGGCAGCGGGTAGGTGGCGGGTCCCCCAACCCCCACCTACCACCCCACTGACTCTTTATCAAAATAAACGTCTCGGGATCCTTCGTGGAACCCGAAACCATGCTTAGACACCTTTAAACGCAAATAACGACACCATGTAGACAATTAAAAGATCAAAAGCTAGAATCACATATGACACATCCTATCATGACTTCTAAACATAAACAACAACCGAGCTTATGAATTCCCACCCAAACATATATCAAGAACATCATAATATAATCCCAATTCACCCTAGGGCTCTAATCATATTTAAATCAACAAGATCACAGTTAACATCAAGAAACATCAAGACTTATCAAGAATATCGCACAATCATCAAGATCCTCTTATCATCATCAAGATTATCAAGATCACACAAAAAAAATCACATCATCAATCATCAAGATCTCATCACAATTGTCATATCAAGACAAAAGCATATAGAGGAAGCCAAAGAAGAAGATCATAGCAAAGAAAATAGGTTTTTTTGAGACATGGGTTACATCTTAGCCTTAATAAAATTCCTTGGCTATGATGGGTCTTTCATTAAGATCTCTTCTTTCTTGATTTCTCCTATGGGAATTCTCGTGTGGTGAAAGTTAGTGTGGTGTGGGTTCTAGGTGCCTCCTAAGCCCCTATTTATATATCTAAGAGTCCTAATTAGGGCTTAAATGGTATGGGCTTTCTAATTCTATTCCTTACAGGACTAAGGGGTTGGTTTTAGGGATTAGGGTTCATGGACTATGGTGGACCCCTTTTTAGTTAATTAATGGTTTTTAATTCTCTTTTTAGGGTAGGTAATTAAATAATTGGTTTAGAGGTCGTAACATGGGGTGTTACACTCTACCCCCCTTACAAGAGGCTTCGTCCCCGAAGCCGGTGCGTGGGTCCATTCTTTCACCCCTGGTCGTCACGTATTTTGGCCTCCTGGTTAGGAAATGTGGCTCCACGTGTTGTCTTTGCTGGGGTAGATTGTAACACCCCGTGTTACGATCCCTAAAGTCAATTAAATCATTTAATCAATAACCCAAAAGAAAGAATTAAATTATAGAAATTAATTAGGATAAAGGCCCACCATAGTCCATGGGCCCTCATCTCTAAACCCAATCCTTAGTCCTAAAAGGAATAGGGTTAGCAAACCTATAGTAGTTAGGCCCTAAGTAAAACTCTTAAATATATAAATAGAGAACATAAGGAGGCACCGAGAACCCCCACCACAATAATCTCTCACCACCCAAAGAGCTCTAAGAATTCCCTTAGAAGAAATCAAGAAAGCAAGAAAGCTTAAAGAAAGACCCTTCATAGCCAAGGAATTAATTAAGGCTAAGAGGTAACCCATGTCTCAACAAAACCTATTTTCATAGCTATGATTCCCCTCTTAGGATTCCCCCATATTCTTGTGTGTTGATGATTCGTTATAATGATATTGATAATTGGTGTTATGATTCCATGGGTGATCTTGATAATAAGAGGTTCTTGATGATTATGTGGCGTTCTTGATATTCTTGATGATTATATGATGCTCTTGATGTTTATGTGATATTCCTACCAAATCTTGACATTAGAAGACGAATTGTGTTCTTGTTGATTTAAAAGTAATTAGAACCCTAGGTTGTATTGTGGAACTCGTATGGTATTGTTCTTGGTATATTGGGTGGGAATTCGTACGTTTGGGTGTTGATTATGTTTAGAAAAGCATGATAGGATATGTGCCGTATGTTTCTAGATTTCGATCTGTTAATTGTCTACGTGTTGTTGTCAATTGCGTTTCAAAGTGTCTAAGCATGGTTTCGGGTTCCACAAAGGTTCCCGATGCGTTTTTGGTGAAAAAGAGTCAGTGGGGGGTAGGTGGGGGTAGGGGACCCGCCACCTACCCGCGGCCAAAAAGGGCAGCTCCGGCAGTGGGCAGCCGGCGGGCGGGCGGCTGCCTGCCGGGCACCCGCTGCCCGGAACAGTAAAGCCGGCGGGCAGCCGGCGGGTGAACCCTCACCCACCGGCTACCCGCTGGAAAGTATCCCAACCCGGGATTCTGGCTTCCCCGTTTGATGTTCCCCCAACCCCCGTGGTGTCCCAACGGACCCCTCCTATCGTGCCTATGTCTAGTTTGATGTTCGGATACCGTTCGTAGGTCGAGTGAGTCTTGTATATTGCATACTAGTTGAATTGGTATCCCGTTGACCTAGGTATAAGAAGTATGAACCCCTTAGGAGTATTCTTAGTTGTGGATGACCACGCATAGGTTTCGTTATACGTTTCCCCCTTCCCAATGTGTTAATATGGGTTGCATGTGTTTGCTATGTGTTATGTGTGCATGTTACCCCGACTTGGTTAAGATCAATCGGGCTATACGGGCAGTCGGATGGGCTAAGAACCATACCGGCTGTTAACCAGGCTGGTAAAGACCGGTCAGGTATATAAATATTATATAGGACTAAGGTCCACTATACGGGCAGTTGAATGGGTTGAGAACCATCCCAACTGTTAACCAGGCTGGTAGAGACCGGTCAGGTATATAAATATTATGTAGGACAAAGGTCCACTATACGGGCAGTTGAATGGGTTGAGAACCATCCCAACTGTTAACCAGGCTGGTAAAGACCGGTCAGGTATATAAATATTATATAGAGCTGCGGTTCATCGGTCGGTTGCGATCGACCCCTCCGTGCTGTGAGACAGGGCAGGGTGCTGCGGGGCCGTGTCAGAGCTATATGCGCTGACCCTCATGTATGGGCATGCGATTGGTCCTGTGGCGCCAACAAAGTGTGCTATATGATGAGATGAGAAGGATTGATGATATGACTGTTATGGAAACGTGATCATAGGGCTCATGCTAGTAATGCTTAATTGTGATTATTGGTTGTGCTTATCTATAACTGTTCCTATGTGAGAATTGTATATGCTTGATTATGACTGTTGATTGGGTGTACCCCTATTTGTCGAGTCGGTTCCCTGATTTGAAAGCTAGAGTCTCTTAGGATATATCTTCGTGCTTCGAAATGGCTTTTCGTATATCTTTGTATATATCTATATGTATTGTATTTCAACGCGTTGGAGTGGGTTACCAGCATCTCTCGCTGAACAGATATATTTGGCTTTCAGGCACAAAAGAATAAGTCACTGGAGCGCGCTAGATCTTGGAGCGTAGAAGTAGATAGTTTCCCTTTTGACCTGCATGCCATGTTATGCACTTACTTTATTAAGAACATTAGTTAAAATGGCCTGTGCACCTGAGTTCTCTAGCTTAGGTGTGGCATAGCACCCCATACTCTTTATGTTACGTTTTTGGGAATTAATGAGATTTCACCCTTATTTTATAAGTTTTAAATGTCCTGAAAATCTGGGGTGTTACATAGATTGTATTTCTGGTGAGGTGGTGATTGGAAAGTTCGGGTCTACCTTGGTTTCCTGCTCCTGAACTGGATGCCCCGCGATTGCCCAATATGGTCTCAATTGCTGCCACCCTCTTATCTAGTGCACGCTTCGCGTGGATTAGGGACGAGAACCCTTCGTCCATAATTTGGTTTTTCCGGGTAAGCTACGCGAGGATGCGCTTATTGATGGATTCTTCTTTTCGGCCCCCTGGGTCTCCCCTTTCTGGTGCGGGTGCAGGTGGGTTAGGTTCGCTATCATCCTCTTGTTCCTCATTTCCTTCCAGTCCCCCACATTCTTATTGGAGATATCCAGTTGATCAACCAATTCCCTTCGTTCCTCTTCGGGTTTAAGACAAATCTCATCGAGGGTGATGTATTTTCCCCCTTCGGTGTAGTAGATGTCATTGCGGCGGAGGTTATGGGCATTGAAAACCATACCGCTTACGGGTTTGATCTTTGTGTGGCTCAGGTCTACCCCCTTTTTCTCGATGATCCAACTTAGGATCATCCCGTAAGGTAGACTAAGCCGGTTGCTAGTCTTGCAAAACTCCATATGCTTCAACCTAAGGGTAGGTAGGTTGAACTTGATTCGGTGCTTTAGGAAGTAGGCAAAGGTGCACTCCAGGCTTCCCACAACTTTGCTTTTGTTGTTTGTGGGCAACAGGCTATCAGTTATAATCAAGACCAGTATCTTTTGTTCAGCGGTTAGCCATTTCCTATTTGGCCGGGTGGCCGAGGAGAAGCCTTCTTCCATTCCGAGTAGGTACCCAAGGTAATCCTTATACCCCGTGTCTTGGGTACCGATCCACCCTTTCCGGTCGTAGTCTGACACACCCGTGGTGTTCAGACTCAAGAGTTTGGCCAAGCGGCCTTCGGAGAGTATAATCTCTTTGCCTCGGACATTAGCGGTGATTTCCACTTTGTCACCCCGCTTGACGGCTACCAAATGGTGATAGAACTCCTTCACCAATTCAGGTTATGTATCCCCTTTGATGGTGAGATACGTATCCAAGAGTCCTTGAAACTTAAGTATATCGACCAACTCCGGAGAGAATTGGTCGGGTTCGAGGGCTTTACCTCCGATTACCGTGTAATCGACGTTGAGATTTCTCTTAGGTGGCGGGCTTCCGGCGAGCTCGGGTGAGGCTCCGGCGACATGGCTTTTCCGACGGCAAGAAGGGTGGCGGCGTGGCTTGGCCTTGGTGACGGCTCGGCGAAGTGGAGGTGGACCTGGGCGGAGCTGGGACAGCAGTGGTGTGTGTGGCAGTGGGGGGGCGACCGGGCAAGCGATGGGCGGTGGTGGCGTCGCGGGCGGCTTCCGGAGCGGCGACGGCAGGCGTATGGTGGGGTGTCGCATGGGTGGCCGTCGGCGGCTTGGTTGGCGACGGTGGCTGGCGGGATGGTTGTTGTGGTGTTGGGTGGGGTTGGTCGGCGAAGGGGCGAGAGGGAGAGGAAGAGCGAGAGAGAGGGAGTGGGGAAGAAGAAGAAGGTTTTTTATTTGGCGATTTTGTGGGTTTTAGGGATTTGTAGGGGTTTAAAAAGGGAGTGTTCCCTTAAGTTTTCAAGAAACACTCATAGTTTAGTGGTTAAGGACTTAGGTTTCTAAGTGCGAGGTTTAGAGTTCAATCTCCATTGGTGACATTAATCTCTTTTGTTGTGTACTCCTTGGCTTTTATTTATTTATTTTTTCCTTCTTTTGTCTTCTAGTGGTAGAAGAATTGGTTGGTCCTTCTTGTTGTTGATGCGGGTTTTCGGGGTAGCCTAGTCCTTTTTCTTTATGCTAAATTATTTTGATTTTATAATAATTCCGAAGTAGCTAATCTAAACAACTAATTCTACTATGAGGTGGTTACCGGGGATTCGCTAGTTATCCTAAACAGAACTCGTCTACTTGGTTTTCTTCGGGTGGGTTTGCGGGATCTTCGTCTCCTGGGGCCATGTTTCCTTCGTCGAGGTTGCCCTCGTTCTCGAGTTCAGCTTGTGTGTGGCTCATGACGAACACCTTTCCGGGGTCACCGTAATTCCCTTGATTGTTTGTGCCTCCGCGTTGGCCCATGACTGTAGGGCGTGAATTCAAGGGTTGAGTGCACTAGAAGGACTTGTGTCCTTCTGCTCCGCAGTTGAAACATTGTTAGGAATAAAGTGTAAGGGTTATGATATGCCAAATATGTATTTGTAGATCCCCCAATTTTATTTTATAGGTCTAGTAGAGTCTTAGACCATGATCGGGAAATTATTTAAGTTGCAAAAGAGAAAAACAGAGGAAGATGCATGAAGATAGAAGAAGAGGATATCAAGCCTTAAATCAAGAATTTGTCTGGAGAAAATGGCAAATTGAAGAAGAAGAAGAATGATAATATTCACGTCAATGCTACTCAAAAGATATCCCAGAAGAATTTTCGTTTAATAAAATTACGATTGGAAGATTACGTGAAATTAACTTGGAGATCAAGCATCTATGGAAAGAAAGGAGTACACCAAAGAAGATTGGAGATTTAATCAAAAGGTTGTATGGACGAAGTGGAAGATGCTTGATATATTATGTGAAATGGCTCAATTTTAAATCTCACCATCAACAATTTTACAAGGTAAAATTTGAGAAGCCAAATTCAATTAATCTGATGGAGTTGGGCGCTAGTTTAGCTATGGGCGCCGATTACAAGTGGAAATTGCATTTGGGAGCCAATTCAAATGGAATTGGGAGTTGATTTCATAGAAATTGAAATTGGGAGCTAGTTTCAGAGAAATTGAAATTGGGAGCTAGTTTCAGAGAAATTGAAATTGAGAGCTAGTTTCAGAGAAATTGAAATTGAGAGCTAGTTTCAGAGAAATTGAAATTGGGAGCTAGTTTTAGAGAAATTGTTGTAGCTAGTTTCAGAGAAATTGAAATTGAGAGCTAGTTTCAGAAAAATTGAAATTGGGAGCTAGTTTCAGAGAAATTGTAATTGGGAGTAAGTTAGCAAGTTTCACATGGAATCAATTCAAGTTGGGAGCCAATTTAGCAAGTTTCACATGGAATCAATTCAAGTTGGGAGCCAATTTAGCAAGTTTCACATGGAATCAATTCAAGTTGGGAGCCAATGTAGAATTGAAATTGAGAGCCAATTCACGTTGTAGTATGGGATGCAATTCAAATTGGGGACCAATGTAGAATTGAAATTGAGAGCCAATTCAAGTTGTAGTATGGGATGCAATTCAAATTGGGGACCAATTAAAAGAAGACATTGAGGAGCAATTGAATTGAGATGAAATTGAGAAGTCTGGGAGCCAATTTCAAAGTCAAGGTCAATACAATTCAAATTGAGAAATAATTGAAGCACTAGGAGAAGTTGGGAGCCAATTAGCAACCAATTGAAATTGGGTGTCAATTACAAAGGAGAAATTCAAATTGGGTCGAAGTTCAAAGTCAGTAGTATGGATGCAATTCAAATTGGGGACCAATTAAAAGAAGACATTGAGGAGCAATTCAAATTGGGGACCAATTAAAAGAAGACATTGAGGAGCAATTGAATTGAGATGAAATTGAGAAGTCTGGGAGCCAATTTCAAAGTCAAGGTCAATACAATTCAAATTGAGAAATAATTGAAGCACCAGGAGAAGTTGGGAGCCAATTACAAGCCAATTGAAATTGGGTGTCAATTACAAAGGAGAAATTCAAATTGGGTGGCAGTTCAAAGTCAGTTTGAAGTCTGAGAACACCCAGACGTGACAATCAAGAAGATGAAGAAGAACTTACAGTGAAAATATTCTCACAAGGAAAAATACTAGTCTAACTAGTATGGGATTAAATTAAAGAATATTTTTATCCCAAACATACAAGGACCACTTCTGAGCTTATCAGAGAAGCCATTCTACACCAAAACTGAGACCTAGATATTCTCACTCAACGTAAAACCAGAGGAATATCATATGAAGTTTGGGAGCTCATTTACATGGAGATGAAGATCCATCAACGGCTAGCTTATCTCTTTCTGACACTTTGCCAGAAGATAAGATAAGATCTCTGACAAAAAGATACAGAATTCAAAAATGAGATCGTCTCTATCCAACGGGCAGATCCTCATTACCAGCTATAAAATGATGAAGATATGAAGACTTGAAGAAGCAGGGGAACGAATAGAGCAATAGAGCAAGATATACGAGCATAGAGCAAAAATCCCATTTGGTACAGAGCATACCAAAAATCTTCAAGTGAGAAGTGAGAAAAGAAAAAGAACTCAGAGAGCTTCAAGAGAAAAATATTCTGAGAGTTCTTAAACAGAGCTAAACGGAGCATAAAAATCAAGTGCTTTACTTGATACATACAAAGAGAGAAAACACTCAGAGCGTTCAAGAGAAATATTTCAAGAGTGTTCATCTTCATCAAAGAAACCTGCGCATCATTGAAGATCAACTATAGAGTCTCAGAAGTTGGAAGCAAGACAACACTTGTTTTGGAGCAAAACAAGAGAAGGGAGGAAAGTAGCACGGAGCTGTGAAATCCTGGATTGTCACACGGAGCCGTGAGATCCGAAGCAACAGTGTCGGAGGCACTGGGCGTGATTAGTGCGGGCTTTGTGATCAAAGCACTAGATCACGGGATACGTTTCTACCGGAGTGTGGAAGACGGGGAGAAAGTAACGCGGAGTCGTGAAATCCTGGGATAGTAGCGCGGTGACGTGATGTAACACCCCCATTTTTTCAAAACCAGAATCTGTGAAAATTTTTAATTTTTTTTCCCTTTTATTTAATTACAACACATTGTTTAAATTGCGGAAGCTAAAACAAAACGAGGGAATAGGGGATGCTACCGCCACGTTAAGGTATTTCCCTATACCCAAACGCTAAGGCTAAGATTTACAACTTAAATTCAATAATCCAAATTCAACTTAATACATAAACTACAAACAACATTACAATCATTTACTCTCAAAATATCAAATCTCCAATGAGTCAATTTACTTCCTGCTCAACTTGAATTCATCTCAAATTCCTTTATCCATGTTCACCTGTAAAAAATAATTTTGACACAAAAAGATAGAGAATAGACAAAAATAAGCATAAGCTAAGTAAGTTCCATTTCACCCCGTAAAATATAGGCTTGGATTTTATATTTCAAAAGCTCATATAATTTTATTCTTTTCCAAAATACATGTGGAGTTATACTTTTCCTTGTATAGAGAATTAATATTTATAAATGGAGAATTAACAAACCTCATCGAAATCCACATAGAATCTGGACTAAAACCTATGTGCACACCCCCAGAGGATTCCAAGCCACTGGGTAGTATATGATCCAAGTAGTCAGGTTATCCTACCTACTACCACTCAAACAGTTTGGAAACTGGATCATAACCTATGTGTTACACCCTCATGGGATTCCAAGCCCAATGAGTAGTCATTAGTCCAAGTGAACAGTATTCACATTCACTGTACACCACACAGTACCTTATTTGCTCAAAATTCCATTATTTCTCCACATATAAATACTCTTCTCCAAAAAAATCTTTTTCTCCAAAATATATAATTTTCTCCAATACAATTCCTCAAAAATATAATTTCTCAAATTGCAATTTGCTCCACATATAATAATTTCTCAAAAACATAATTGTTAATCCACAATAAGGATGTAATACAAATTTCACCATATGTAAAACTAAAAATTCCAAGCCACAGATTTACACAACAAGCGGGTTCGACACGTCGAAACCCATTCTCGATATTCTCGAGAATCACCACACAATAGTACCATTTATCGATAAATGCACTCATGTCCACATTAATAGCATATACCATATCATATAACATATAGTATCAATACATGTAATACTCGGGGAAAATAATAGTTTTAGTGAACATGAAGTCTTACCTCAAAAGCTCAAAATTCCTATCAACATTTAATATAGCATTCTAATCATCATGACAGAAACCTGCGAATCAATCAAATTCTAATAATATTACTAGCTAATACTATTACTATAATAATAATAAGAGTAGTAAAAGACATTTTTGGTCCTAGATTTATAGTGGCTTGGACAATTTTAGTCCTTTATAAAAAAATTTGCCATTTTATGGACAGAGTTATTGTGGCGAGGACATTTTTGGTCCCCCGTCTATATTTTTGTTAGATAACCGTATGAGAGATGGTAATTACGTCAATTTAGGCTATCTCCATCTATCTATTATATCTATGTGTGTTTTGTTTTCTTCTCGGTCATAATTCGAAGGAGTCGGAGAGTCCAAGTTGCAGTAAAGGCATGGTTGTGGGCAGAGCATTTCGTAGTGCAAAACTACAAATAAATGAGGGTTAGAGTAAAGGCGTGGTTGTGGGACCAAAATCGTCCATCTTACAATAAAGAGATAGCCTAAATTGACGTAATTGTCCCTCTCTCATACCGTTATCTAACAGAAATATAGACGGAGGACCAAAAATGTCCTCGCCACAATAACTCTGTCCATAAAATGGCAAATTTTTTTATAAAGGACTAAAATTGTCCAAGCCACTATAAGTCTAGGACCAAAAATGTCTTTTACTCTAATAATAATTATTATTATTACCGTATCAACATTATCCATCCATCAATAATCCACCATTATCAGTTAATCATATCATTATCCATAAGAAATTCTAACATGAACAGCATACTTCATCACCATTCTGAAATCATTATCATCAATA
This sequence comes from Ipomoea nil, assembly GCF_001879475.1. Classification (NCBI taxonomy): domain Eukaryota; kingdom Viridiplantae; phylum Streptophyta; class Magnoliopsida; order Solanales; family Convolvulaceae; genus Ipomoea; species Ipomoea nil. The sequence continues at coordinate 1,892,599 of NW_017617301.1, forward strand.
ACAAATTCATCATCATCATACCTCCATGATTATATCATCATCATTATAATACTAATATTATAATACATAGCAAACATCATCAATCATCAACACCTAACTTATCCTATAATCATTACCTCATCATCAGAACATCATCATCATATCGTCCATAATTTCATCAAGCTAAGCTTCTTCTCCTATTTTGCAGACCGCCACCGCAATAATCATCATCAGCAGGATTCATCAAATAAGGTAGGGTGGATGCAGAGTGGTGCCGATAACAAAAGGGAAGAAGCCAAAAAGAATTTTATGTGTTCAGCCGAAAGAGGGAGAAAAGAGAGACAAATTAGGTTTAGGGTAAGGCTAGGGTTAAATTTGAGGAGTATATATATGTTTAGGAATAATATAATAGGATTAGGAATATATTAAATATATATATATATACTAGTATTGCCGTGTAAACGTACACATATATATAGAATTAACATAGGATTAACTTTTATATATATATACATATATATAGATTTTGGTTCCTGTGAGGTCAGGTATTCCCGTGCGGTCAGTGCGGCATACACCATTAGGTATGCATAAACGCACCATACAGTGTTTGAAAATACACCAGAATAAAATGCCAAAAAATACACTACACAAAAAAAAATACACCACATATAATGGTGTATTCTCGAACACTGTATGGTGCATTTATGCATATCTAATGGTGTATGTCGCACTGACCGCACGGGAAAACCTGATCTCACAAGAACCTGACCCCATATATATATATATATATATATATATATATAGATTTTGGTTCATGTGAGGTCATGTCTTCCCGTGCGGTCAGTGCGGCATACACCATTAGGTATGTATAAATGCACCATACAGTGTTCGAAAATACACCAGAATGAAATGTCAAAAAATACACCACAAAAAAAAAATACACCACACATAATGGTGTATTTACGAACACTGTGTGGTGCATTTTTACATACCTAATGGTGTATGCCGCACTGACCGCACGGGAAGACCTGACCTCACAGGAACCTGACCCTATATATATATATATATATATATTGGATTAGCTTGTACTGTAGAGATGTATATATGTATAATAAATATTAGCTATGGCATATATATATAGGATTAGGAACCCACAAGACTTAAGAAATAATAGAAGTTTAGAAAAATATTAGCTCAGATTTGGAGTTCAAAAAAAATAAAATAAAATTTGGGTAACAAGAATAGTGCCCAAAAATATGGGGTATTACACTCTACCCTCCTTAAAATATGTTTCGTCCCCGAAACATAACCACTTAGTTCTCACCTATGTTAGCATCAAACCAAAATTCAAGCCAAATGTTCACTAAGGCTTCATACCGCTTAGGAACTCCAATCCCTATATTTCAACTTGTCACTTAATCTCTTATATATTCCAAAAATTTCAAAACCTAAGCTCTCATCCAAAATTCACAACTTAGGTTTTCTATATCCCAACGATTCGTACCGCTCTGATACCAACTTGTAACACCCCCATTTTTTCAAAACCAGAATCTGAGAAAAATTTTAATTTTTTTTCCCTTTTATTTAATTACAACACATTGTTTAAATTACGGAAGCTAAAACAAAACGAGGGAATAGGGGATGCTATCGCCACGGTCTAGATTATACACAAAAAGTTTCAAATCAATCCAAGGTCTAAAAGTATTTTTCCCGAATTATTTTCCAACACTGCGCCAGACAGAAATTGAACTGGCAGCACACTGCCTCCACTTTACGAAATTTTTCTGGAAAAACCTAAACATATTTTTAATCAAAATTTTTTACAAACATCAATTATATCAAGTCTAGATTCTCCAGAAAAAAGTTCAAGAAAAAATAAGTTTAGGAATCATTTTTCACGAATTTTTCTTTCCAGCTGCGCCAGTCAGAATTTTCTAAGGCAATGATCAAATATAGTAAAAATTTTCCTTTTTAATCACCACAAAATCACCGTATCACATGTGCAGGGATTTCAAAACATCTAAACTCATATATCTACTCACATAATATAACCAAATAACTTACAACACCAAATATGATCAATTTCTCAAAATCATGAATCAAATAAAAAATTAGTAAAATCAGTTTTCGATTTGGGGTAAAAGGAATTTTAGTGAACATAAATCTTACCTCTAATAATGCCCAAAAGCAATAACCTAAGCTTGATGATCTTGACATCTAATTCTTGAGATTAATTGATAAGAAGAAACTGCTAGGGTTTTATTTTTGTTTGGGAGAAAGGAGGGATTGTCGACAGAGAGAGATAAAAAAATATATTGAATTAGGTTATCTGGAACAATATGACTACTACTTTAACACTTACTAATAACTTGTATTATAAATAATAATTCTAGTTGTAGGAGACTACAATACTTAAAAACTTAATATAATATTAATATACATATTAGCCTACTAGTACTTAACATATATACATACGTAACACATATATAAATAAATAATTATTAGCCATAATACACCGTTTAGAAATAAAAGAGTAGCAGTAGTAGACTAGTTTAAATAGTTTTTGGGTCACATAAAATAATATAATTACAGACCATATAGTAAAAATGTTTTATTTAACATAATATCTATTTTATAAAATTTTATTTAGAATAATAATATTTATAACAAAATACTCAATTAACCGGGGTATCGCACGTGAAACCCGAAGTAGCAGTGTGGTGTCACTGGGCGTGATTAGTGCGGGCTTTGTGATCAAAGCACTAGATCACGGAAATTCATTGTATCTTGGAACCAAGATGTGGTGGATATAGTGAATTGCTCTTGGAGATAAGAGCAAGTGGAGTAGGAGGATTACACCACCTCGCGAACTACTATAATTGTCTTGTGTTCTTTACTGCTTTCATTACTTACTGCTCTTTACTTAATTGCTCTACAGGAGATATATCCTCACATAATCTCACACACACTTTATCTTTATTTAATTTCTGCTGTGCATCATACTCTAACACTCTAGTTAAGAGTTTTGGCTTAGCAATTGTTGTGCTGTGCGAAAAAGTTTGAAAGTCTATTCACCCCCCCCCCGCCCCCCCCCCCCTCTAGACTTTCACCTTACCTCTTTTGGGACCAACAATTGGTATCAGAGCCTGTAGCCTATTTGAGTCAGTTTATACCAACCTTTGGTATTAAAACATGTTGCCTAATTTGGTTAACTGTTTTTGAGTGCTAGGATGATCCATTCTACAAAGTGTGTGACTGGATTAATCTTTCATATCTCTCGTGATGATGATGAAGAAAGATTTAGCTCAAAATCTATTATTCTCACTTGATAAATTTGAAGGTATGCAGGTAGACTTATCAGCTGACAAATTTGATCCAGGTATGCAAGTACACTTAGCTCAAAATCTGTTGAAAAATTTGATCCATGTCGTATGCAGGTACACTTATCGGCTTCAAACGATGAAATGTGGGAAGTTATTTCCACTGCCCCTATCGAAATATTAAAAGTCAATACGGCGTGGACATCGGAGGATAAAACGCGGAATAATCTTGAAAATATTGCCAAGGATATTCTATTCAAAGCCGTGGATGATACAATATTTCTGAAGATCCGAAAGTGTACTACAGCTAAAGAAATATGGGAGACTCTCATCAAGATTGGCGAAGGAGATGAACAAGAAAAAGACAATAAGCTCACAATCGCCATGAAGAAGTTTGAAGATTTCAGAATGCTCTCAAATGAAAGTGTTGCAGACATGGAAGCTCGAATGATCAAAGTTCTTGGAGAGATTAGTGATCTTGGCAAAAATATTAGCCAAAAAGAAATTAATCTCAAAATCCTACGAGGCTAACCATCTGCATGGGATATGAAGGTTACAGCTATGCGCGATCACCGAGATCTAAGAATGTTGTCAACAGACAAATTATTCAGTGATCTAAAAGCATATGAGTTCGAAATGAAGGCCAAAGATGATGATGTTCATGAAGGTCGAAATGCTGCTCTAATGGCCGAACAACCGTCAACCTCCAGGTCAGTAGAAAATAATGTTGATTTTATGACTGACGAACAGTTTGCTCTTTTTGTGAAAAGATTTAAAAGGTTTATGCGAAAGGGAGACAACAAAAATTCTGCTCGTGTAAAATTCGTCTCTCGCACACCACAAGAAGAAAAAGTTGAAGAAAACAACAATTTGTGCTACAATTGCCGCAAACCCGGACATTTTAAAATAAATTGTCCATATCCGATCGTTAGCAAGTATCAAGGCGAAAATGTTGAATCTACACCGAACAAATCCGAAAGAAAAAGGTTCAAGCGCGATAAAAGAAAAGCTCTCGTTAGCAACGAACCGAATGAAAATGATGATTCGGAGGATTCATCATCATGCGATGAAAGTTCAAGTTCGGATGATGATACGGCGCTAATATGCAAGCTAATTGAGTTGAGTACAAGTGAAGATTATCTTATGGCTCTTGAAGCAGAGGAAGAAGAGGTAACATCTAATTCTTTCAATTTTGTTAATTCATCTTTTTCTCATGAATCTATTGATAATCTAATGCGAGATTGTCAAGAGATTATGCTCACTCATCCTCAACTCAAGGAGCGCAATAATATTCTAATTCTTGAAAAAGAAAAAATGAATAAAAATTGCAAGATGCTTTACTTGAAGTGAGTAAATTGAAGAATGAAAATATTCCTCTTCAAGAAGAGTGTAAAGCAAGAGAGGTTAAAGAACATAACCTTCGGGCAACCATTGCAACGTTCACTAATTCGTCCAAAATAATGGATAAGATGGTGAGCATGCAAAAGCCATCAGGAGATAGAACCGGAATCGGTTATGACTCCACATGTTCTCAAACCCCTCAAAATCTGACTAATTCTACTACTACTTTAAATAATAATGTTCAAGTGGTAAAATTTGTTAAAAGTCATAATAGCACGATGAGACAAGGACTTGGCTATCAATCAAATGCAAAGTTGAATGTTGAAAGGCCGAAACAATTCAATTATACGGCAAAGCAACAAAAATTCTACAAGCAAAGATATGCCAAATAGTCAAGTACAAAAAGACTTCATAGAAAAGAGGGAAGCTTTTCTAGAAAAAAAGTTGGGAGATTTTATCCCACTCAAAAGGATTGGTTGTGTAATAGATGTAATGCTTTTAATAGACCAAAGCAACAATCCTCTTCCCAGGTGCCAAAATATAAAAATGTTTTTCAAAATCCGGCGCCAAAAATGTTTTCAAAAGTAAGTTATGATTATCATGTTTCAAATGGTTACAAATCACCCAATCTTAATTCAATAAGATCTAGGTGGGTTTGGTTACCAAAAATCACTAACAACAAAGGACTCAAGCAAGTATGGGTACCTAAAGTTAATTAATCTTTTTTGCAGGATGTTTGGTACATCGATAGTGGTTGCTCACGCCACAGGACTAGAAATAAATCATATCTAGTGAATTTCAAAGAAATCGATGGACCAAAAGTTATATTCGGTGGAAATCAAAATTATGGAATTACAAAAGGAGTTGGAACGGTCAAGAAAAATGGATTGCAGATTGAAGATGTTTCTTCGTTGAAGGATTAAAATTTAATTTGTTGAGCACTAGTCAATTTTGTGATAAAGGCTATCTTGTAGAATTTTCTAAAGATAATTGCCTAATAAAAAATGAGCTCACAAATGAGATTATTCTATCTGGAAAAAGGCGAAAGAATATGTACATTGTTGATTGGAGTACAAGCAAAGATTCAGTGTGCTTAATGGCCAGAAATTCGAATGAAGCTAATTGGGAATGACACAGAAAGCTCAACCACTTAAACTTCAAGACTATCAATCAACTTGCAAAGAAGAATCTAGTTGAAGGCTTGCCAGATATTATCTTCAAGAAGGACCAAGTGTGTGATGCATGCCAACACAGAAAGCAAATCAAATCATCATTCAAATCAAAGACACACGAGTCAACGTCAAGACCGCTAAGCTTACTACACATGGACTTATTTGGACCGGTTGATCCAATAAGTGTAAGTGGAAAGAAATATACTCTCATTGTTGTTGATGATTTTTCCAGGTACACTTGGACCGTGTTTCTCAAGAAGAAAAATGAAGTTGAGCAAGTTCTACCGAAGCTGTTGAAGCAACTACAAAATGAGAAAGAATTGCAAGTATAAAAAATACGAACGGATCGCGGAACTTAGTTCGTGAATGGAGTTATACAAGCTTTTTGCAATTCACATGGAATTTCTCATCAATTATCTGCCGCAAGAACACCGCAACAAAATGGTGTTATCGAAAGAATAAATCGGACGCTGAAAGAAGCCGCACGAGTGATGATTAGTGCTGCCGGTCTCCCGAAACGCTATTGGGCGGAAGCTATCAACACTGCTTGTTACACGCAAAATCGTAGCATGATCCATAAGCAGTACAAGAAGACGTCATATGAACTTTATAATGGGAGAAAACCAAATATTGGTTATTTTCATATTTTTGGATGCCAATGTTTTATTCATATTAATGATAAATTGCATCTAAAAGCTTTTGATGAGCGTGCAGATAAAGGAATTTTTCTAGGATATTCAGCTACCAGCAAGGCTTTTAGAGTTTTGAATAAAAGATCAATGGTGGTTGAAGAATCCATACACGTGGTATTTGATGAAAAATCACAAATCAAAAACGGCGCTCTGGATGACGAATTCGAACAAAATGGTAACCAGTGTCAAATTGATTTTTGTGATACTAATGATAAGTGTGAAGATGATGTTTTGCAGGGAATGGATGAGTTGGAAATTAATTCTCTAGAAAATCCCATCCCTCAGCCAGAAGAAGTTGGAAATTCCTTAAATAATAATTTTGGAGGTGATGCCGCACGTGAGAATGAGGATGCAGTACACGTTGGTGATCCAGTTAGTGATCAAGTTGCATGTGATGTTGGTAATCAATTTCAAGACAATTTAATTGAAGAAATTCGAACCAACACTGCCAGTTCACAACAAATGGATCCACACAGTACCATGCACCCATTTCAACCAGATTTAAGATGGCTCAAAAATCACCCTCCAGAATTAATTATTGGGAATATTCATGAAGGCATGAAAACAAGATCATCTACCATGGAAGCATTGTTCATGTGTTATCTATCCCAAATTGAACCGAAAGAAGTGGACGAAGCTCTTAATGATCCGGATTAGATAAATGCTATGCAAGAAGAGCTCGATCAATTCAAAAGAAATGATGTTTGGAAACTTGTTCCAAGATCGGCGAACCACAACATTGTAGGAACCAAATGGGTCTTCCGGAACAAAGCAAACGAAGAAGGCGTGATTGTTAGGAATAAAGCAATGCTCGTTGCAAAAGGATACTCTCAAGAAGAATAAAAAGATTTTGATGAAACCTTTGCACCGGTGGCCCGACTTGAATCAATAAGAATTTTCTTTGCTACACCGCACACAAAGATTTCACTGTTTATCAAATTGACGTGAAAAGCGCATTCTTGAATGGTCTACTCGAAGAAGAAGTTTATGTCGAACAACCCCCAGGTTTTGAGGTAAAAGGTGAAGGTGATAAAGTATACAAACTTAAAAAGGCATTGTATGGGTTGAAACAAGCACCTAGAGCTTGGTATGATACTTTGTCAATGTTCTTGATAAGTTGTGGATTCACCAAAGGCCTTGTTGACAAAACTCTATTTAGAATTCAAGATGGTGATCATATTTTATTAGTGCAAATATATGTTGATGATATTATTTTTGGAAGCACTAACAATTCTTTGTGTGAGAAATTTTCGAAGCTTATGCAGAATAAATTCGAAATGAGCATGATGGGTGAATTGAATTACTTTTTGGGCTTACAAGTCAAACAACTGAAAGAAGGAGTATTCATCAATCAAGCAAAGTACACTCGCGACTTGATAAAGAAGTTTGGCCTTGATGGAAAATCATCGATCAAAATTCCAATGAGCACATCAACAAGGCTAGACAAAGATGAAGATGGAAAGGATGTCGATCAAACAAAATATAGAGGAATGATTGGTTCACTTCTATATCTTACTGCAAGCAGGCCAGACATTTCTTATGCTGTGGGAGTGTGTGCAAGATTCCAAGCAAATCCTAAAGAAAGCCACCTCACCGCAACAAAGAAGATCATACGATATCTGAAATGCAAAATCAATGTTGGATTGTGGTATCTAAAAGGTACAGATTTTACTCTAACGGGTTTTTCAGATGCAGATTTTGCAGGTTGCAAAATAGACAGAAAAAGCACTTCTGGGACATGCCAGTTCTTGGGGGGAAGGCTTGTTTCTTGGTTCAGCAAAAAGCAAAATTCCATCGCAACTAGTACCGCCGAGGCCGAATATATTGCTGCAGGAAGTTGTGATGACGGAGTAAATTTTGATGATGTTAGTATTTATTGTGATAATAATAGTGCAATCGCTATCACTCACAATCCGGTGCTTCACTCAAGAACCAAACATATCGACATTCGACACCATTTCATAAGGGATCACGTTGAAAAGAAAAATCTGAAGATCGTATATCCCTACGGAAAACCAAGTTGCTGATATTCTGACGAAGCCTTTATGTGAAACGAGATTTTCAACCCTAAGGCACGAGTTGGGAATGACCGAAATGAGCTAAGTATCACTGGACTTATTTTCTCAATTTAAATTGATACTTGTGCTCAAAATGAATTGTTTTACGTGAATAAATTGTTATACGTATTTGCATGTATGTTTTTATTAAAAATATTTATGTGATAAAATTGCAATATGTGTTAGGAATTTATTTGTTTATTTGCATGTGTTTTTTTAACGTGAGATCATATGCCATGCAAATTAATTTGATGAAATGTGCAATTCGTGATTTATTTGATAATTTGTTTTAAAAATTGCATGTTTTAATGTGTTAATCAGTGTATGAGTATGTGTTCATGTTTTTAGAATTAATTAATTTGTTTGCATGAACAATTTGTCTAAAAATGTGATTTACCATGTTTATTTAATTATATATGTGCATAATGTGATTTAATGTGTTTAAATTTTTTTTGTGCATACGCATATATGTTTATATAATTTGTTAAAATGCTTTTTGTTAGTTTCTAAAATCTTTAGAATCTGATTTAGCATGTTATTATTATATAACGTTGTTTCTAAATATAAATTAGGAATATGTGTGTTAATTGTGTTAATTTCCAAAATGTGTGTGTTTTAATTGGAAATTACCGTGTATATGTGTTTAATATTTTGGTATGTGTGATTAATTATTTGTGGAGTAATTTTTGCTACTAACGAGATGTTTGAATGTGTTTATATCTGTGGTACACGTTTTTGAGAAGGAAATCAGGAGATAAAGGAGGAAAGTCAGAGCTTAATTGGGTATCAAACCTCCACCCATAAACTCCTACCCTTTCTAAACCTCCACCCAACCTAAAACCTCCCCCCATAATCCTCTCCTACATTAAATCTTTCCAAACAGATTTACCCTCTCTCTTTCAAATCGTCACCCTAATCCCTCATTAAATCTCCTAGAAAACTCTACCCATCACATCCACCGTTCTCTCGACCAATGAAGAGTCATGCAAGATTCATCACACATTTTGAAACCAAACGTCGGCTATATCCAGAGAAAACCTTTCAACCCCTTAGCCCACACAGTTCTAGCACTTTCCAAAGCCTATAAATTTGGGTCAGAGGCAAACTAGTCTGTGTGGAGATTTCTTTTGTTTGTATCTAGTTTTTGTAGGCTTCAATGACTCCGAAGAATCAAGAGAAGAGAAGATCTTCCAGGAGAGTAGCCGAGCAAGCAAGACAAGCGATGCTGAGAGCTCGACGTGCTGCAAATGGAGGACATGAAGTTGGAGACACACCTAGCGATCCTCTCATCCTATTCTCTGAAGAAGAGGAAGGACAGCCACCAACCAAGGATCAAGTTCAAAGAAGTCCAAAGGTCTCAGCAGTGCAGCTACGACGTTCAACGCCATCACCACTGTCATCTCGACCTCAAACCCGCAGCTTCAAGCGATCTGCTCAATCTCCAATAGAACCTGGATTAGTCTATGCCTTGAAATAAAGCTCTCCATCTCCACCGCATGCTGATCTTGAGAATAATCACGGTGCTGGTCTCTCTGCAAATGAAGCTTGAATATGTGATGTGATCTGAAAAATGTTATCTCTCTCTCTCTCCCTAAGAAGGAGATAAATAATGAAAAAGGGATGTGTTTGCTACTAGTTCTCTTTGTCTCTCTATCTCTCCTACAAAATGAAAAATCCCCAAGTCCTTTAAAAAGAAGAAAAAGTTTCGTAGCCAAAAAGATTTAAAAAAAAAATAATATATATATATATATATATATATATATATATATATATATATATATATATATATATATATATATATATATATATATATATATATATATATATATATATATATATATATATATATTGCGGCTACAAAAGGGATAAAAGAAGAAAATTATTAAGAAGAGATTTACCAGTGGAAGTTGCAGTAGAAGTTGCTACTGAGAACAGGGAGGAATTATCTAGTGTATTACCAGTACACAATACCGAGACCACCATGCACATCATGGACCCTGTTCTAGAAAATGAAGATATATTTGCAGACAATTACACGAGAACAGAAGTCTTAGAAGAAGAAGTTGGTGATCTCAATCAAGAAGCCGAATCACCTAAAGAAGAAGGGATGCAACTTATTGACACAATTGTTCTCACAGATCCGAATAGAAGTCCATTCGGATCCCCTCAAAACTTTGTGCAGATGGATGATGAATAAGATGGCATATTTTCATCTTTATTTGCCAAAGTGGCCGAATCCAGTGATGTTGTTTGTCAAACAATTGGAGAAAAATTGGTTGAACAAAACCAAATGCTAGAACAACAACACACGGATACCCGAGTCAATCTTAAGGAATTAATGGAGCATCAAAATTCTTTGAAGACTCAGATTGACAAAGCAGAAAGAGTCTTGAAAGGAGAAGTGACGAAAGGATTACTTGATGTGATCCAACTCATGAAGAAGGAACGTGAAAATGCTGAAAAGATTCACAACGAACGTCACTTGCGACAAATCAAGGCAATTCAAGACCAAGAAAGTCGAATCAACAAACTTGAAGTTGAGCTCACAATTGCAACAAACAAGCTGGAAAATGTACAAGCTGTTTCCATTGAAACACACAATAGTGTTGAAACTGTGAAGGCAAACCAAGACCGAGATTTTAAGACCCTTGCATTTTTGGTTGATAACGCCAAAAGGGGGGAAGAAATTCTCAGTCACTTGGCTTTGCAACAACAAGAATTTATTCTTGGAAATCAACAACAGCCAGTAATATCAACTCAAGATAGAGGCCGAAGCCGCGGACAATCATCACAAGGACCATCTCAGATTGGTTTTGCTCAGTTCGCGAATCCTAGTCTTGGTACGAGTACATCGAAGGTTGCTAAATCTCGTGGCTGGTTTGAATTCTCTAAAGGTACCGCCACTTAGACAACCGTATGGACCAAAAAAAATTTACCAAGCATGATCAAGAAATGGCCTGCAGCCGATCAAGCCCAATGGATCTCGCACAAAAATAAAGAAGAAGAAGGAAAACGGAGAAGAACCGAGATGTGGTTTGAACTAAGAGATTTCACTGGAAATATGGGCGTGAATCTTGGAGAAGAAAGAAGCTTTGATGAATGTGTTGTATGGTGGGAAGCTAGAGTTCTTCCGGGCACCAATATCAAGGAAGCTTTTGGATACTACATGGCTGGGCAAGTTACAAAGAGATTCCAGAATGCGAAATTCAAAGATGATTTCTTCAAGCTCAGGGAACATGCCAAGGATATTTTGAAGAAAGACATGGGAGTGAAGAAACCCAGAAGGTAATCTGGAAAATTCTCTTAAGATGATATATTCTCTATTTTCGAACCTCTATTGCGTTTTTCTCTATAAAATCGAAATATATCAATAATAATTTCCCATTGTCTATTTTGAGTCTTTAATTTTATTCGTTTAATATAATTAGACTTTCGTTAATTAATAAGACAAGAAATATGTCAAACGCACGTTAAAAATTAAAAATTGATGATGATCGAAAAATAAAATTAATTCAAGATGCGTTTAGGAGCTTGTCTAAAAATTAATTCACAAGTTTCTTTTGATTGTGTCTAGAAAACCATTGTTAAACTCATCTTGGCTTTGTCAAGTAAAATTGAGCAAAAAGATTATTTTTCAAAGACTTAAAGCCAATGACTGAGTATAGGTTTTGACATTATCAAAAGGGGGGAAATTGTTAGGAAGAAAGTGTAATGGTTTTGATATGCCAAATATGTATTTGTAGATCCCCCAATTTTATTTTATAGGTCTAGTAGAGTCTTAGACCATGATCGGGGAAATTATTTAAGTTGCAAAAGAGAAAAACAGAAGAAGATGCATGAAAATAGAAGAAGAGGATATCAAGCCTAAAATCAAGAATTTGTCTGGAGAAAATGGCAAATTGAAGAAGAATAAGAATGATAATATTCACGTCAATGCTACTCAAAAGATATCCCAGAAGAATTTTCGTTTAAGAAAATTATGATTGGAAGATTACGTGAAATTAACTTGGAGATCAAGCATCTATGGAAAGAAAGGAGTACACCAAAGAAGATTGGAGATTTAATCAAAAGGTTGTACGGACAAAGTGGAAGATGCTTGATATATTATGTGAAATGGCTCAAGTTCAAATCTCACCATTAACAATTTTACAAGGTAAAATTTGAGAAGCCAAATTCAATTAATCTAATGGAGATGGGCGCCCCGGGAATTGGGAGCTAGTTTCAGAGAAATTGAAATTGGGAGCCAATTGAAGTTGTAGTATGGGGACCAATTTCAAGTTGGGAGCCAATGTAGAATTGAAATTGGGAGCCAATTCAAGTTGTAGACATTGAGATGAAATTCAATACCAGGAGAAGTTTGGGAGCCAATTTCGAAGTCAAGGTCAATACTCCCCATCTTTCAAGTTGGGAGCCAAGGTCAATACTCCCCATATTTCGAGTTGGGAGCCAATGTAGAATTGAAATTGGGAGCCAATTCAAGTTGTAGACATTGAGGAGCAATTGAATTGAGATGAAATTCAATACCAGGAGAAGTTTGGGAGCCAATAGAAGTTTGGGAGCCAATTTCGAAGTCAAGGTCAATACAATTCAAATCGAGAAGTAATTGAAGCACCTATAATTCAAATCGAGAAGTAATTGAAGCACCAGGAGAAGTTGGGAGTCAAATTGGGTGGAAGTTCAAAGCCAGTTTGAAGTCTGAGAACACCTAGACGTGAGAATGAAGAAGATGAAGAAGAACTTACAGTGAAAATATTCTCACAAGGAAAAATACTAGTCTAACTAGTATGGGATTAAATTAAAGAATATTTTTATCCCAAAGATACGAGGACCACTTCAGAGCTGATCAGAGAAGCCATTCTACACCAAAACTGAGACCCATATATTCTCACTCAACGTAAATCCAGAGGAATATTAGATGAAGTTTGGGAGCTCATTTACATGGAGATGAAGATCCATCAACGGCTAGCTTATCTCTTTCTGACACTTTGCTAGAAGATAAGATAAGATCTCTGACAAAAAGATACAGAATTCAAAAATGAGATCGTCTCTATCCAACGGGCAGATCGTTATTACCAGCTATAAAATGATGAAGATATGAAGACTTGAAGAGAAAAATATTATGAGAGTTCATAAACAGAGCTAAACAGAGCATAAAAATCAAGTGCTTTACTTGATACATACAAAGAGAGAAAACACTCAGAGCGTTCAAGAGAAATCTTTCAAGAGTGTTCATCTTCATCAAAGAGACCTGCGCATCATTGAAGATCAACTACAGAGTCTCAGAAGTTGGAAGCAAGACAACACTTGTTTTGGAGCAAAACAAGAGAAGGGAGGAAAGTAGCAGGGAGCTGTGAAATCCTGGATTGTCACACGGAGCCGTGAGATCCGAAGCAGCAGTGTCGGAGGCACTGGGCGTGATTAGTGCGGGCATTGTGATCAAAGCACTAGATCACGGGATACGTTTCTACCGGAGTGTGGAAGACGGGGGGAAAGTAACGCGGAGTCGTGAAATCCTGGGATCGTAGTGCGGCGACGTGAAACCTGAAGCAGCAGTGTGGTGACACTGGGCGTGATTAGTGCGGGCTTTGTGATCAAAGCACTAGATCACGGAAATTCATTGTATCTTGGAACCAAGAAGTAGTGGATATAGTGAATTGCTCTTGGAGATAAGAGCAAGTGGAGTAGGAGGATTACACCACCTCGCGAACCACTATAATTGTCTTGTGTTCTTTACTGCTTTCTTTACTTACTGCTCTTTACTTAATTTCTCTACACGAGATATATCCTCACACAATCTCACATACACTTTATCTTTATTTAATTTCCGCTGTGCACCATACTCTAACAATCTAGTTAATTGTTTTGGTTTATCTCTCTGGCTTACCAATTGTTGTGCTGTGCGAAAAAGTTTGAAAGTCTATTCACCCCCCCCCCCCTAGACTTTCACCTTACCTCTTTTGGGACCAACAAACATCGCAAGGGATTTCCCATGCAATCATTGCCTCTATGGTCTTTGTTACATCTTTGGCACGGGAAGCTCCTTGTATTAGCTTCGTTGTTTCCTAGGGGTGGCCTCTAGCTAGCTGGATTGCTTGGCCTCGTGTTAGCGTCGTTTCTTGTTCTTTTCATAGGTAGTGCTCCACCTCCTGTGTTCCTTTTTTGAATCTGTTCCTGAACCCCACATTATAGTAGTTGGATTCGATAGAGATTGGCAGCACTGGAGTAAGCCTCGTTGAGGGTCCCGGGTCCTCTTACCACTAGTGCTTTTCGGGCTTCGAAGTTGAGGCCTGATATAAACCTTTCTATTTTTGTTGCCTCTGTGCGGAGTAGTTCTGGTGCGAAGCGTGCTAGTTCGAGGAACCGTTTATGGTATTCCATGACTGTAGTCGTTCCTTGTTTTAGGTGGAGGAACTCTTCGTGCATGGATGCTCTTACGTGTGCCGGGTAGAATCGTTCTCGTAGTCGTGTTTTTAGGTTTTCCCAGTTGAACCTCAGTTATTGTCTATAAGTGGGTCCCTCGTGAATCCACCAAAGGTCTGCCTCGTGCCCGAAGTAGAATGAGGCTATCTCTACATGACGTTCTTCTGGGCATTCTACCAACCCCAGAATTTTGTCGAAGGTCCGAATCCATTCCTCAAGGATTGCGGGATCTTCTTCTCCCGAGAAAGTGGGTGGTTGATGATTTGAAACTTGTCGGGCGATCTCTAAGTTTATGTTTCGTGTAGGTGGTGGTGGTCTGTTGTTGCGGAAAGCTACGTCGCTCAGTGCTTGGGCGACTTGGAATAGTTGTTGTAGAGTTTGAGCCAGGGGATCGTGTGTGGCGGGTTCCGGAGTCCTTGATTATCTTCTGTTTGGTGTTATGCTGCTGATCTATTGAGCCAATATTTATAGGGATATCGATTTGGAGTGTTGCACCCTTGCCTTGATGTGATAAGCGAAGGGGGAGTTCTTTAAATTGAGTGTGAATTAGGGTGAAGGGAAGGTTAGGGGGTTCACAATCTCACCACGCGTCCTAAGATTCCTAAATCGTATGTTCTTGAACACCTAGAGTTTAAGCCTAATGTCCTAAAGTCTGGTCTTAAGAGTCTTGTCCTAGGGTCAAACTTAGGATCTGATACCATCTATAACACCCCAGATTTTCGAAACTTTAAAAACTTATATAATAATGGAAATTTCTCATTAAATCCCAAAACAGAGCATTACTAAACATAAATGTAAGGGGTTCTAGGCCACATCTGTGCTGGAGAACTCAGATGCACAGGGTGTTCTAACTAAGTATCCTTAAAGTAATGTCATTACATCATCATGGCACGCAGGCCGAAAAAAAACTAACTAATCTACGCTTCGGATCTCTAGCGCGCTCCGGGGTCTACTCATCTGTGTTTGAAAGCCAAATATATCTGTTCAGCGAATGATGCTGGTAACCCACTCCAATGCGTTGAAATACAATATAGGTAAATATATATATAGATATATGAAAACCATTTTGAAGCAGGAAGATATATACTTAGGAGACTCTAGCTTTAAAACCAGGAATAGACTCGACAAGTAGGGATAAGCACATTAAACAATGACAATCAGTTATATAGAGACAATATCATAAAGAACAGGTATCTAAGGTCACAATTCACTTTCAAATCATTCCCATCATCATTCAATCAACATTTATGTCAAACAAGCACACTTTAGTGGCGCCACGGGACCAATCGCATGCCCCGAACATGAGGGTTAGTGCATATAGTACTAACACGGCCCCGCAGCACCCTACCTCATACCGCAGCATGAAGGAGTCGACCGCAGCCAACTGTATAGACCGTCGATAGTTTCAACGGTGAATCACAGCCATACACACCGCTGACGCGCTCAGTCGGTGGACTATGATCCGCTTTTGGGGATTGCGACCCTACACACCGCTTGACGAGCTTAGTCGGTGGGTCGTAGCTGATCAAAGCCCTACACACCGCCTGATCACTCATTCGGTGGACTATGGCCTTCCTCGGGCTAGTGGCCCTACACACCGCCTGGCGCATCCAATCGGTGCACCATAGCACACGAGGCCCATGTGGATCGCAGCCCATGAGTAACCAGCTTGACCGCAGCCAAGATAACGAACCACAGCTCGTGTATAACCAATTTGATCGCAACCAAATTGGGGTACCATGCTCACATAACACATAGTAACACATAATAGCACATTGGGAAGGGGGAAAACGTATAAATAAACTTATGCGTGATTATCCACAGACTAAGAATAGTCCTAAGGGGTTCATACATCTTCCTCCTAGGCCAACGGGGTGTTACACACCCGGTCAGCGAATAATGCTGGTAACCCACCAACACGCGTTAAGTATCATAATATACATAGATATAAACAAAACCATTTGAAACTGGGAATACAGTATATATCATTTTAAAACCAAGAGAGCGAACATCAATAGACTCATCAATCACTCACAACAAAGGTCAAAGACCATCAACAAGAACTCTCCCCAAGACAATCAAGAGAACAGTACAACAAAAAGGACAATGAGATTAATGAGACCTAGCCAAGCTAAGTCATTTACCAAGGAGTCATCACATCAACTCAGATCAAAATGGATTAGCGTGGAGTTACCGAAACACTCAAAGGACCTAGCGAGGCAGAACTTCACCGCAGTGAAGCCTAGTGCACCGTGCTTACCACGCAACCGTCACCACCGCCCATCCCGCGGAACCTCACTCACATACACCACCACAACAACGGAACTAGCAAGGCAAGATCTTCACCGCAGCAAAGCCTAACGCACGGTGCTTTCCACACACCGTCACCACGGTCCATTCAGCGGAACCCTACTAACATCACAACACAAAGTCTAGCAAGGCACGGCCTTCACCGCCACGAAGCCTAGCGCACGGTGCTTTCCGCACACCGTCTATAACACCCCGTATTTTCCTAAAATAATTATCGTCCGGATATTAAATATTTTACTAAAAATATTTATATATGCTTAATTATTTGAAAACGGACTCGGGTATACCTATTATTGTGAACCAATATTTCTGTACCAAATATTCAAAGGCCTAAAATCAATTTATTCCTAAAAGCCTAATAATGATCCTTGAGTCCGAAATGATATTGATATTCTACCTAGTCTTGATCCAATTGCACAAACCCAAGTGCTAAGTCCAAGTCTTATATCTAGCCCAACCCAATCTTCTATTGTAAGTCTAGCCCATTTTCTCTTTAAGGAAAACCTACTATTCATATAAATGAATATGAATAATGCTTAAAGCTTGCAGCTTCACATCCAGACCTAAGCTTTCCCTCAAGTAAATTTCTCTCATTCCTTCCCTACTCAGCAACCAAACTCCCCCTTCGTGTCTTCCATCCATGGTTGAGAAGCTAGAGACCTCACCTTCCCGGCAAGGTAGCCTTACGGCGGTAGAGCTTTAGCTAGCAACAAACACCCTCCATCTCTGTAGCACCCCCCAAAAACACGACTTAAAAACAAGTCTTAACACATGCAGATTAACAACAAAACACTAGCACAGCGGAAGATAAAAAGATAACTGGATAAAAGGAATCCAAAACGAGGTGTTATGCCACGTATACCACACTTGGTATACGCTAAGGCGACAATCTGCAGTGTATCACTATCCCAAAAACAACAAACTAGAACAATCTAAAGACATTGGCACACAGGCCTCAATAACACTATCTAAAGATACAGGTGCTAAGCTACAGGCTCTAGACATCGCGCTCGACTACGCATCACCTGAAAGATACAAAGATAAACATCGGGGCGACGCCCGGTCAGCGAAAGATGCTGGTAACCCACCAATACCGTTAAGTATCATAAATAGGTAGATATATAATATGAAAACCATTTTCGAAACGGAATACATATATATAAGTCAAAAGCCAAGATTAAAAGACAACACAAGACTCACCACTCACAAGGATAAAACCGGGAACACGTCCTAACCACAAAGATTAACCACACACAAGGATAAAGACTCACCCACCGGCAACACATGCTAAAACACCACACCACAAGCCTCCGTGACTACACACGTCACGAGAGAAGAGAAATCACCACAACAACGGCTTCACAAGCCCTCGTGACATCACACATCACGAGTTGATATGCCTTCCTTATGCCCTGTTCCAACCTTATGGCTACCCCCAACCTTGTACCTTCGGTGCCAACCATTACCTCCAGAAAACACCTGTACAGCCAAGTCCAACCTTATTCCGCCGGGACCGTCGTCCCCCACCTACAGACCACCAACGAAAACCCACCAATTCAAGGAAACACATGCCCGGATAACACAATGTTATCTCCCAATCACGTGGACTCAGCCACAACTCCATAAAATCACGTCATGGCCACCACGAGGACCACTGCAATACCTTGGTGACTAGTGTCCCATACCACTAATCGTGCAATCCAGGTAGAGCCACACACGCACCACCACTCACACGAAACAAGCAACGGATTGCAAAAGAGGTATGAAACACACTCAATCAAGAGACGGGTCACCACCCAACAACAACAACGATGCTAGCGCAGCATTAAGATAATAACTAGCATGCTCAACAACGGGGAAACTCAAGATAGTTCCGAGGAACACACAAGACACCACACGGTTCAACGAAACACAATGTTGAACACTTAGCACGATTCACAACACCAAAGATCCTACATGGATACCTACCATAAGCTCTAGACCTACGAAACATGAAGAAGACGCTCAAATAGTTCCACAAAAGAACAACGGGAGGCCAAAAGATCAAAGACCGAGACAAACAAAACACGGGGAACAAATCCCACTCCAACTTCATCGTGTCCCCCGCAGGTGGACCCACGGGTAGTGCCCCACCCGTGGTCACGCCCGCGGGTACACAACCCGCAGGGCATACGTTTCCCGCGGGTTGGCCGGCGGGTGGTGCCCCGCTCGCCGTTCCGCCCGCGGGTACGTCCCTGTACCACAACAAATCCCTTCGGGGATTTTCTCCTCCAAACACAACTTCAAGTCCAAAACATGCCAAATCTCACCAAACACAACAAAATGTCTTGAACCAAGGAAAATGCAAGCAATGGCACAAAGGAATCCTAAACACAAGCTCTAGATATGCAATATCACAAGATAAATGCATAAACTCTCACATTTCATATCAAAGAACAAGTAGAAGCCAAGAAATCATATATAGGTAAGCAAAATAGGTTTTGTAAAGCATGGGTTACCTCTTGAAGACCAAAAGACTCTTCTTACACCACAACAAGCTCTCCACTAAGCTCACAAGCCAAACCCACTTCAAGATCAAACCAAAAGATCATAAAGATCCAACCTTTAAGAAAAAGACAACCAAGATGGAACCAAAAAAACTAGACAAGCTTAGATCTTACCCTTCTAGATGCCAAAATAGAAGAAAGATTGAATCTTGGAAGCAAAACTTGGAATCTTGACAAAGGCTTATTTTGGCTTGAAGAACAAGCTACTCTTGTTTTCTAGAGAGAAGGTAGAGATATTTTCTAGGAAATATAAGGGAATGAAATGAAGAAGTCTTCTAGGTTTAGGTTACAAAACTATCTCTTGGTGAAAAGACAAGGATACCCTTACTAACTCTTAGAAAGTGTAAGGCACATGGGAACTCCTCTTATAGCACAAGGTACAACACCACTTAAAGATTGACTAGTCAAATACTAGTCCTTGAGTATCAAAAATCAGGATTTTAGGAATCAATTCCTCAAAAGAAATAGAATTAATTACTCAATTAATTCATGGTTTGGAGTATGGATTTTTTGGGGTGTCACAATCTCCCTTGGTTGACGGCAACAAAACGAGACAGAGCAAGAGGCGGTGGTGGTGTCGTCTTCCCGGAGGCAGTAGGTGGTAACGGTAGTCCGGCGGTGGTTAAGTAGATGGTGGCGAAGCTCGGACAGTGCGGCGACGTCGGTTTTGAAGCCCCGGTGGTGTGGGTTCGGCATTGGCAACTGGGAGTGCTGGAAGTTTGGTGTCGACGAGCAGTTCTCCCCTCCGACTAAGTCTTCTTCTTCCGTGGCCTTCTCCGGCGAGTAGTGTTTCCTCCTGCGTACAGTGAAGCTTTGGCACCGCCCCTGTTCTAGCGAAGCAGAGCGTGAAGCATCAGTAGACTGGACTCCCCTTCTCTGGTAACGACTAGCGTCAGTGGCGAAGCTCCGGCGAAGCAAACCCCGGCGGTGGTCTCGGCCTTCCTCGAAGAAGCAAGCAGTGAGCAAAACCGCAGGCGGTGGTGTTCCCGTGAAACCACCCGTGGGATGCATGGCAGCATCAGTAGAACTCTGAGATGGTAAAACCTTCTTTGTTCAGTTTAGCTTCTCTTAACAGGTCATTAGGATTAATGATAATTAAGAATAACAAGGGAAGCTTTAGTCTAGTGGGAAGCTTTAGTCTAGGGTTTAAATCCTACCTTAGCATTTAGTTAGTTTTATTCTATTTGTTTAATAGTATTGTGATTAAGTTATCAAGAGAAGCCTAGCTTAGATGGTAAGGTTGGGGTTAACCCTAAGATAGGTTTAGGTTCAATTCCCCTTAATAGTTATTTAATGTTTTAATAGCTTGTTAATTAGTGAAGATTCGGTTTAATCCACAGGTTCCCGGTAGATTGGCTTGTGAGTTGAGCCTAGTTTCGAGTTGGTTTCGATTGTTAAGCTACAAAGCTAACCCATGCTACACAAAACCTATTTTCACTTGATAATAATGATTATTGGCTACTATGTGATATTCTTGATGTGGTTGAGTGATTGATGCATGATCTTGTGATAATGCATGTTTAGAGCTTGTATTTAGGGTTCTTGAATGCTATTGTATGAGTTATTCTTGGGTTCAAGTCATATCTATGTTGTGTGTGAGGTTTTGTGTGTTTTGGACTTGAACTTGGCATTGTTTGTATTTTCCCCCGAAGGGGAAACCCTCTTTGTTCTCGGTACATTGTATATTGGTATCCGTTTGATTGGATTGTTGAGCTTTTGTGTGTCTCCTTGATGTTATTTATGTTTAGAGCGATGTCTTAGGAATCCATGTTAGGACTTGGTGTCTTGAATCGTGCTAATAGTCCAACTTCGTGATTCGTTGGATTGATATGAGTCTTGGTGGTTCATTGGAATTATTTTGGTTTACCCGTTTGATATGCATGCTAGTTTTGGTGTCATTCATGCTTGTATGTGTTGTTTGTCCCTTTCTATTGAGGATTGGCAACTCTTGTTGCCAATCACGTTGATATTGGATTGAGGTCCATTGTTGTTGTTGAGTATCGTTTCATGTCCTTCATTGAAGCTCCTTGATTGAATCCCTTGATGTGATCCCATGTGTATGATTATTCCTTGGTTAAGCTATTATTGAGCTTATCCCTTGTTGTACACACTTTGTGAGGAATCTATGTGTTGTTGTATCTCTAGATTCCGTGTGTATTGAATCTTGTTGAGATGATGGATTGATGTGATGAGATGATTGAGCAGGTAAAGTGGACAGTGCAGGGACTTATGTGTGAACGGACTGGTAGTGGGTTTAAAGCTTCGGATAGCCGTTTGGTTACTTGTGACTTGTGGGAAACATGGGAAACTCATTCCAGTTGCCAGAGATAGTAGCTAACCCGTTGAGCTTGGAATCTCAACAGGGGGTGTATAATCTTAAAGTTGCTAGCTCTGTTTCCATTGGGCTGCGGTCCTTGTCATTGCGATGACACTATGCATGTGATCCGGGTCGTTGTGATGACTACGTGATACATGTTTGTTGATGATTTGGAGCCCTCCACATTGACCCACTATGAATCGAGTCGTGGTGCTGACTCCACGGTATATGACTTGGTGTGATTGTGTCCTATGTGCACTTGGAACTCGTTATGGTTTGAATCTTTGTAACACCCCGAAATTTTAAAACTTTTAAAACTTATATAATAAAGGTAATTCCTCATTAAATCCCAAAATCAAGCATAAGAGTATGGGGTGCTATGCCACACCTGAGCTAGAGAACTCAGGTGCACAGGCTCTGTAACTAAAATCCTCAAATAATGTCAATACATAATCATGGCACGCAGGCCGAAAGGGAACTAGCTACTCTACGCCTCGGATCTCTAGCTCGCTCTGGGATCTACTCATCTGTGCCTAAAAGCCAAATATATCCGTTCAGCTAGAGATGTTGGTAACCCACTCCAACGCGTTGAAATACAATATAAGTATATATATATATATATATATATATATATATATATATATATATATATATATATATATATATATATATATATATATATAGGAAAACCGTTTTGAAGCAGGAAGATAGATTATTAGGAGACTCTAGCTTCACAACCAAGAATAGACTCAGCAAGTAGTGACAAACACATTAAACAATAATAAACAGTAAAGTAGAGATAATCATCATAAGGAATACGCATCTAAGGTCGCAGAACACTTTTCAATTCAAACACATCATCATTCAATCATCATTCATATCACATAATCGTTGATGGCGCCACGGGACCAATCGCATGCCCCGAACATGAGGGTTAATGCTTGTAGCATTAACACGGCCTCGCAGCACCCTACCTCAGTACTGCGGTATGAGGGCAGCTAATCGCAACCAACCCTTTGGGAACCGCTGACGAACTCAACGTCGGACCACGATCTGACACACAGCTGATGCACACAGTCGGCGGACCGCGATCCCTTTAACAAGGGGGGACTTATGACCCTTCACACCGTTGATGCGTACAGTCGGTGGACCGTAGCGGATCAAGCCCGACACACTGCTGAGCTAATTTAACCTACGAATGGTACCCGGGTTACCAATTCAACTAGCATGCAATCCCTAAGACTCATTTAACCTACGAATGGTACCAGAAATATCAAACTAGACTCAAGCACGACAAACGGGGTCCGTTGGGACACCATGGGGGAGCGGGAACATCAAACAGGGAAGCCAAAGACCCGGGGTGGGGTACGGACCAGTGGGTAGCCGGTGGGTGGAGGGCCACCCGCCGGCTGCCCACAGGAGAACACTATTCCGGGCAGCGGGTCGCCCGATGCCGGGCCGTGTTCTTCGGGCAGCGGATAGGTAGCGGGTTCCCCTACCCCCACCTACCCACCACTGACTCTTTTCTCATATAGTCGTCCCGGGAACCGTTGTGGAACCCAAGACCATGGTTAGATACTTTTAAACGCAAATAACGACACCACGTAGGCAATTAACGGATCAAAAGCAAGAATCACGCAGGACTTATCCTATTACGACTTCTAAATACAACCAACACCCGAGCATGCAAATTCCCACCCAAATATAAATCAAGAACATGACAATACAAATTCCCAATCCAGCCTAGGGCTCTAATCCCACCCATATCATTAAGATCATATCTTATCTTTAACATCAAGAAATATCAAGATTCGTCAAGAATCATCACATCAAAATCATGAACTTCTTTTCAACATCAATATCATCAAGATTATCAAGAATGCATATAAATCATCTTATCAATCATCAAGGACATAACACAATTATCATAGAATAATTCATCAAGACACAAGAATATAGATGGAGGTCAAGGAAGGAGATTATAGCGAAGAAAATAGGTTTTGTTGAGACATGGGTTACCTCTTAGCCTTAATTAATCATCCCTTGGCTATTAAGGTTCTTCCCTAAGATTTCCATCCGTTTTGATCTCCCAAGGCTTGGTGGTGGGGAGTCCTTTAGGAATTCTTTTGTGGTGATATCAATTGTGGTGTGACTTCTAGGTGCATCCTATGTCCTTTTATATATATTTAGGAGTCCTAATTAGGGTCTGAATGGTATGGGTTTACTAATTCTATCCCTTATAGGACTAAGGACTTGTTTTAGGGATAAGGGTCCATGGTCCATGGTGGACCATATTAATTAATTAAAGAGAATCCTAACCATAATCTGAATAGTAAAGGTATACTTTCTTTATTCCTAATAGATGTGTAGGCCTAGGATTCCTAATTAGGATCTGATTAGTAAAATGTTGACTTTCTTTATTTCTAATAGGCTTTTGACTCTAGTTTAGGCAAGGGTCCACGATCCGTAGTGGACCACATTAATTAATTAAAGGGATTTCTAATCAAATTAAATCCTTTTTAATTATTATTAATGGAATTAATTAAATAATTAATTCGGGATTAAAGGACGTAACGCGGGGTGTTACAATCTTGCCTCTCTTTACTTAAGAGCATGGCCTTTGTGAATCCTTCTTTGTGTGTCATAAGTTGTACCTTGTTTTTGAGCTTGTTTCTTGTGGTTATATTGTCTTGTGGAGTATGATGGTCTTTGACCTTTGTTGTGAGTGACTGATGAGTCTATTGATGTTTCCTCTCTCTCGGCTTAAAAATGATATATATTGTATTCCCAGTTTCAAATGGTTTTGATTATATCTATGTATATTGTGATACGTAACGAGTGTTGATGGGTTACCAACATTATTCGATGTCCGGGTGTTATCCCTTATCTTTTATAGGTTGATTAGCTTTCGAGAGCACGCTAGTGGCTTGTAGATAGATTAGATCTCCTTCTTTAATAGTTGTTGAGGCCTGTGCGCCTAAGTAGTTGATTTGTTAGACTACTGTAATTGTAGTATTTGCATGTGCACCTATGTTTGATATAGGTGTGGCATAAAACCTCCGTGTTTAGACGTTGCTTCCGTTGCTTAATAATTAATGTTTAGCTTTATATCTCTTGTTTAAGCTTTTAAATTTTGGTAAAATCGGGGGTGTTACAGTTGGTATCAGAGCCTAGGTTTGAGCCTAGGAAGTTAAGAGTTGAGTTTTAAGAAGTTAAGCTAGATTTAACACTCTAAGTTGACCTCTAAGTGACTAAGTGTTAGGACTTAAGACTCTTAGGACGCGCTGTGAGGTTGTGAGTTACCTTTTGTTATCTGTGTAGTTCTCTTATCTGTTTTGTTGTTAGCGTTAGTAGTTGTGGCTGTTGCTCTCGGTTGGTGTGAACCTTCTTGGTAAGTCGCCCCATTCTGGTTTTCGCTAAGGCCTCGGCTAAATCTATGTTTGAGAGAAGAAGAGCTTAGAAGTCCTTTGGTGCAAAGAAGTGAAGCGGTGGTGGATACATCTAGACAGCTGGACAACCCGGAGAAGGAGATAGCCTGCTTGACGTGCAATCGGGAATCAACCACAACAATTCCTGTTCGAGTAAGTGGCGTCGTCTCTTGTGTGGTGTCATCCCTCAGTTCTACGCTAACCTCTAGAGTTGAAGTCTATAGTCTCACACAGCTGCAGTCCATTAAGAAGCAAAGTCGTGGATTGGAGTTTGAAGATTAAGTCTTGAAGACCCTCACTTGCGAGGGGTAGTCAAGAGCGGTCGCAAACGCCCTAAGAAGAAGTCAACTCACGCCAAGTGGTCGTCTTTGGATCAACGTGATAGAAGCCTCCTAGAGTTAAAGAGCTACGAGTCAACCTTGGACATCCTGAGGCACAATGAGTGGAAGTGTAAAGTTGAGGTGTTCAGCTTAGTAGTAGTTCTACCTGCCTTTGAAGAAATAAGGAAGGGGCAAGTCCGAAGCAATGAACTTGGAAGTAATTAAGATCAAGATTTCCATATAGGAAAAGCTTGGACTTTTAAGTTACATGGAAGGGAAGAACATCATTGTGGTAAGTCGTTAGACCCTGTGAAGTGTGAAGAGGTTTGGTAGTAGTTGGTAAATGAAGGTAGCATTTTTCCTAGTTGGCACACCTGGAAAATTATGGTTAACATGAAGACTCTTGGTAAGGAGGTTTGGCAACAAGAAGGAAAGAAAACGTAACCGAGTTGCAATCAAACGTTGGGGCTGTTAGAAGACTAAAACCGACAAGTGCGAATCAAAGGACGGATTTGATCACGAGTGTTCTTAAGTTGCAAGTAAGACTATGTGCCGATGATTTCTGGTAAGAGACCTATCCTTGGCTAAAGCAAGGAAGGAACGGGAAGTAGCTAATCTTGTATGGGAAAATTGAACAGCAAAAGGATATTACTGACAAGAATGAACTTAAGGACCAGTTCTACTGTTGGACCTTCATAAGTAAAACTGGCTCGTGCGGCAACAAAGTTTTCGGGGAAGACTTACCGCTAATCAAGACAAGAAAAGACAAAGTCGGTTTGTGGCCGACTACCTTATCAAGATTGCAAGGTTATCTACCATGAACGAGTTTTGTCCTACGGAGCATTTAGTAAGGACTTGAGTGAATTTTTGAGTAAGAAATCATGGGTTGTCTCAAGATATTGACTTTGATAAAGATTTGACTCACGCTACACATTTGGAAAGGCACCATCGTTGTGTCCTATGTGGACTTGG
This sequence comes from Ipomoea nil, assembly GCF_001879475.1. Classification (NCBI taxonomy): domain Eukaryota; kingdom Viridiplantae; phylum Streptophyta; class Magnoliopsida; order Solanales; family Convolvulaceae; genus Ipomoea; species Ipomoea nil. The sequence goes on from NW_017617301.1 coordinate 1,919,473, forward strand.
AACTTGTTATGTTGTGAATCTTGCCTCTCTTTACTTAAGAGCATGGCTTTTGTGAATCCTTCTTTGTGTGTCGTACGTTGTACCTTGTTGTTGAGCTTGTTGCTTGTGGTTCTATTGTCTTGTTGAGTATGATGGTCTTTGACCTTTGTTGTAAGTAATTGATGAGTCTATTGATGTTTCCTCTTGTAACACCCCGTGTTATGGCCCCTAAAACCATTTAATTAATCAATCCATAAGCCCAAGAGGAGGAATAAATCATAATGATTAATTAGGGAAAAAGGCCCACCATAGTCCATGGGCCCTCATATATAAACCCAACCCCTAAACCCAATCCTTAGTTCCGAAAGGAATAGAATTAGCAAGCCTATAATATTAGTTCCTAATTAGGACTCCTAAATATATAAATAAGGGACTTAGGAGACACCTAGAACTTCCCACACGCCTAAACGCCCCATCACCCCAGGAGAGCTCCAAGAATTCCCTTAGAAGAAATCAAGAAAGCAAGAAAGCTTAAAGAAAGATCCTTCATAGCCAAGGAATCAATTAAGGCTAAGAGGTAACCCATGTCTCAACAAAACCTATTTTCATAGTTATGATTTCCCCTTAGGGTTTCCCCCGTATGATTGTGAATGGCGAATTACTATGATTATTATTGATGTTGATTAATGATTCCATGGGGAATCTTGGTAATCTTGATATTGGGAGTTTCTTGATAATTGGGATGTTCTTGATGATTAATTGGGATTCTTGATGATGATGTGCTGTTCTTGATGATTATGATGTTCTTGATGATTAATTGCTATCCTTGATGATTATGTGTTGTTCCTACCGAATCTTGCAATTAGAAGATGAATCGTACTCTTGTTAATATAAAAGTGATTAGAACCCTAGGTTGTATCGTATGATCTTATTCTTGGATTATCGGGTGGGAAATCGCTTGTTTGGGTGTTGATTATGATTAGAAAAGCACGTTAGGTTATGTGCCGTTCGTCTATCGTAATTGATCCGTTAATTGTCTATGTGTTGCGTTAATTACGTTGAAAAGTGTCTAAGCATGGTTTCGGGTTCCACAACGGTTCCCGGGGCGAAAAGTGATGAAAAGAGTCAGTGGGGGGTAGGGGACCCACCACCTACCCGCGGCAATTCGGGCAGCTCCGGCAGCGGGCAGCCGGCGGGCGGGCAGCTGCCCACCGGGCACCCGCTGCCCGGAACAGTGTCAGCCGGCGGGCAGCCGGCGGGTGGACCCCCACCCACCGGCTACCCGCTGGAATCTCTCCCTCCTCGGGATCCCGGCTTCCCCGTTTGATGTTTCCCCGATCCCCGTGGTGTCCCAACGGACCCCGTTTGTCGTGCCTATGTCTAGTTTGATGTTTCGGGTACCGTTCGTAGGGTTATGAGTCCGTTATATCGCATGCTAGTTGAATTGGTATCCCGTTGACCTAGGTGAAAGAAGTATGAACCCCTTAGGACTATTCTTAGTATGTGATGGATCACGCATAGGTTTGTTATACGCTTTATCCCCCTTCCCAATGTGTAATGTGGGTTGCATGTGCTTGCTACGTGTTATGTGTGTGTGTTACCCCAATTCGGTTGCGATCGGATTGGTTATCCTGAGCTGCGGTTCAGAAGCTGGCTGCGGTCAGATGGGTATTCCTGGCTGCGGTCAGATGACATTCTCTTGGGCTGCGGTCCACCGTTTGGTTGCGATCAAACGTTTCTCTACGAGCTGCGGTTCGTCCTTTTTCCTGGCTGCGGTCAGATGACACTCTCTTGGGCTGCGGTCCACTGTTTGGTTGCGATCAAACATCATGATGAGCTGCGGTTCATCGGTCGGTTGCGATTGACCTCCCCGTGTTGCGATACGGGGTATGGTGCTGCGGGGCTATGTCAGAGCTATATGCGCTGACCCTCATGTATGGGCATGCGATCGGTCCCGTGGCGCCAACAATGTGCGTTATGTGGGTGATACGGACGAGTGGTGACTATAAGTGCCTTAGGATGTGACTATGGGATTTATATTGGGAATTGTTCATGTTGGGTTATGATTACCGTTTATGCCTTGTTGTAACTGCTTTATCTATTGAGAAATGCTTATGCCTGCTATGTCTATTGCTGATGTCTAGCCTTAACTGTTGAGTCATTCCCGGTTTTAAAAGCTAGGGTTCGTAGGATATATCTTCATGTTCATAATGGTTTTTCGTATATCTATATATATCTCTATATGTATTGTATTTCAACGCGTTGGAGTGGGTTACCAGCATCTCTCGCTGAACAGATATATTTGGCTTTCAGGCACAGAGGACTAGAGCACTGGAGCGCGCTAGAACTGGAGCGTAGAAGTAGAGTAGTTTCCCTTTGGGCCTGCGTGCCATATTATGCATTATGTTTCAATGGATATTAGTTAGACCGCCTGTGCACTTGGGTTCTCTAGCCCAGGTGTGGCATAGCACCCCGTACACTTATGAGATACTTGGGATGTAATGAGATATTACCTTTATTATGTAAGTTTAAAATATCTTGAAAATCTGGGGTGTTACACCTCTCTCTTGGCTTAAAAATGATATATATTGTATTCCCAGTTTCAAAAGGTTTTGATTATATCTATATATATTATGATATTTAACACATGTTGATGGGTTACAAGCATTATTCGTTGTCAGGGTGTTATCCCTTATCTTTTACAGGTTGAGTAGTTTTGGAGAGCGCGCTAGTTGCCTGTAGATTGATTAGATCTCCTTCTTTAATAGTTGTTGAGGCCTGTGAGCCTAAGTAGTTGATTTGTTAGACTACTTTAATTATAGTATCTGCCTGTGCACCTATGTTTGATATAGGCGTGGCATAGCACCTCCGTGTTTAGACATTGCTTCTGTTGCTTAATGATTAATGTTTATCTTTATGTCTCTTGTTTAAGCTTTTAAATATTGGTAAAATCGGGGGTGTTACACCGTCGCCACTGCCCATCCAGCGGAACCTTACTTACTCATACTTCAACAACATCGTAAGGAAGGATCTTCACCATAGCGAATCCTAGCGCACGGTGCTTTCAACACACCGTCGCCACCGCCCATCCAGCGGAACCCTATGCTTTCCTTAACAAACTCACAACCAAGACAACAATTACCAACTTCCACACAATCCAACAGTGGAATGCTCATCAAGAGCTCAATCAAGGAATCAACAACACAGTACAACACATGTACAAGATCATACCAAGGGACTCATTCAAGAGGTTTTAATGAAAAGCATGAAACGATACTCAACAACAACAATGGACTTCAATCCAACATCAACATGATTGGCAACACAAGTTGCCAATCATCATCAAGAAGGAACAAACCACACATACTATCATAAACGACATCAACACTAGCATGCACATCAAACGGGTAAACCAAAATGGTTCCAACGAACCTTCAAGACTCATAATAATCCAACGAATCACAAAGTTGGACCCCAAACACGATTCAAGACACCAAGTCCTAACATGGATACTTAAGACGTTGCTCTAAACATACGTAACGTCAAGAAGGCACTCAAAATCTCAACAAACCAATCAAAGGGAGGCCAAAGCATCACACACGAATGGGCGAAATGGTGGGCTAAACAACTGCCCACCCTTTTTCACACATGTACCCCGCAGGTGGGGCCACGGGTAGGGCTCTACCCGTTGTTCCTCCCGCGGGGAACACCCCCGCCCAAAAATCAGCATCTCGCAAAAAATCATTTTTAAGGCCAAGTTCAAGTCCAAATGACCCCAAATCTTTCACACAACAAAGATATGACTTGAAACTATGAATAGCTCATACAATAGCATTCAAGAACCCTAAATACAAGCTCAAAACATGCATTATCACAAGGTCGTGCATCAATTACTCCAACACATCAAGAATATCACATAGAAGTCAATAATCATTATTATCAAGTGAAAATACGTTTTGTGTAGCATGAGTTACCTCTTGTAGACCAAGAACACCTTCTTCAACCTCAATGAAAGACCAAAGCTCCTCTAGATCAACCTAGCACTTCACCCACTACTAGATCTTCTACAAACTCTCAAAACCCACAAGGTAAAAGAAAGATTTAGAGAAAAGATGGAGGAATCTTGTAAGGAAGGTAGGGAAGGATGGATCTTACCATTCCTAGACTTGTATTGTTGGAATGTTGGAATCTTGGTGGAAGACTATGCAAAGCTTGGAAGTTCCCTTTTTGACTTGGAGAGAAAGTTAGGATTCTTTTAGAGAGAGGTTGGAGAGTTTGTAGAACTTTGGCTAGCATGGAATGAAGACAAGAGGTCTTGCTAGAGAAAATGAGCACCTCTCACTAGTGAAAAGACCAAGTTACCCTTACTAAGGTTTGGATGAATAAGGGATTGAGGTACAACACACAAGTCACAAGGTACACCAAGAAGACTAGTCAATTTCTAGTCCTTCGACTATGAAATTTCAAGATTTTATGAAGAAGTTACCAAGGAAGGCTAGGATTAATTCCTTAATTAATCCAAATTAGCATTTAGATTTATGGGGTCTCACAAATAATGTGGGTTTAAACAAAGAAAAAAAATCACAAAGAATGGGATTAAGTGCTTAACACTTATTTAACAATGAAAAAGGCTCAAAGGGGACACAAGGGATAAATACTCTTATGAGATGGGTAGGTTTAAAGGCCATTGGTTACAAAAAATGGCCTAAATCACTTCTAAACATTCAAAAATCAAACTACACCCGAGGATTATTGGGACAAGTTCTAGTAGGCCAACCAATGCCGGAATTCCACATAATCTTTCACTAGCAATGCACTAACTACTAGATTAAGAATTTATGAACTCTACCAAAACAACCCATCATTTCTACTTCATTCTCCCTCATCCTTTTCACTTATAAACTCTCAAAACAACTTTCAAAATCTCATTTTCATTCCTTTTTCATTTCTTTTGTTTTTTTTTCTGTTTTTTTTTTTCATTCTCTTCTTTTTTTTATTTCCTTTTTTTTTTCTATGGTAAAACCGAATAAATAGCTTTACATTTCCACACAACCCTCAATGGTACTCTTCCCATAATCATCAAATTTCTACCATGCCTTCATTGCTCATAAATCATTTTAAGAATAAAATGAGAACAAAAGTTTGGGCTATCAAGATTTTCAACCCACAATTTAGAACATATAATTTTGTTCTTTTTTTTTTTTTTTTTTTTTTTTTCATTTTCACCCCCTTTGATCACAAACAATTCTTCACTCAAAGAAAACCAATTGTAGAATCACCTTTCAACTCCAATCTCAGTCATACTTCATCACTTTTGTTCATCTTGCACAGATAAATGAAATAATGACATCCACTTACCCAAGGACGGTTTAAGAGGCTTCTTTTTATGAGCTAGGGTTCTTTGGAACTGACTAATGAAGAAAAAAGTCTTGTATTTATTATAAAGCTCAAAATGGTTCAGTAGGGGGAAATTAACATGTATAAGGATGTGGTCATTTTTAAGGCCAAAAGGCTAAATCCTAATGCCTAAATCATTCTCATGTCATCACATAACATGTAGCTCTTAAATGGTATGAAGCAAGTTCTAGAAGTAACACAATCAAAGAGGGCAAATAAACACTCATAATGAAAATAAGTTGCAGTGGACAACCTCTAGGCTCAAAAGCTCACGGTGTGACAGAATTTGACTACCAACTCTATGCTAGCATACATATAGCCAAACACATTCATTGATATTATGCACTCCCAAAACACTAGAACTTATCTCCCAATCAACATAGTCATTAGATTGTATTTTTTTTAAACTTTATTTTGCTGAAAAAGTGCAGAAAAATGAAGGGAACGATGTAGAAAATTCCAGGAAAATGTAGAAAATTAGTGTAGAAAATGCATAATTGTTTTTGATATTTTGTCTATTTTGCTTAGAACTTGCAGAAAATACCTCCTAAACTTTCCACTCTCCACACTCAAACTCAACATTGTCCTCAATGTTAAATATAAATGTAGGTACGAGAATATCGTGTCAAAATAAGCCACATTTTCCCCTTCTTTGTAATGCTTGAGTCATTGCCCATTGACTATGAAAGGCCTCTTCTGTAACACCCCGAAATTTTTCAACTTTTTAAGACTTATATAATAAAGGTAAATCCTTATAAAATTCCAAAATATAACACAAGAGTACAGGGTGCTATGCCACACCTAGGCCATAGGACTTAGGTGTACAGGATACTAACTAAAATCCTCAATAATGTCAATACATAAGCATGGCACGCAGGCCGAAAAGGGAAACTATCTATTCTACGCTTCAGATCTCTAGCGCGCTACAGTGTCTACTCATCTGTGCCTGAAAGCCAAATATATCTGTTCAGCGAGAGATGCTGGTAACCCACTCCAACGCGTTGAAATACATTACATATAGATATATATAGATATAAGAAAAACCATTTGAAGCATGAAGATATATCCTAGGAGACTCTAGCTTTAAAACCGGGAATAGACTCGACAGATAGGGATAAGCACAACCAACAGTTATAACCAAGCATATACAGATAGTAGCATATATCCTATGGTCACGATTTCACTTCATATGATTCATAACATCAATCAATTCGTATCTCATCATACAAACACACTTTGATGGCGCCACAGGACCAATCGCATGCCCATACATGAGGGTCAGCGCATATAGCTCTGACATGGCCCCGCAGCACCCTGCCTCGTATCGCAACACGAAGGGGTCGATCGCAACCAACCGATGAACCGCAGCTAATCATAATGTTTGATCGTAACCAAATAGTGGACCGCAGCCCAAGAGTAGTCATCTGACCGCAGCCAGGAATATGAACCGCAGCTCATGTAAAACGTTTGATCGCAACCAAACGGTGGACCGCAGCCCGAGAGTGTAAATCTGACCGCAGCTCAGGAATAACCAATTTGATCGCAACCAAATTGGGGTATCATGCACACATAACACATAGCAAGCACATGCAACCCACATTAACACATTGGGAAGGGGGAGAAATCGTATAACGAAACTTATGCGTGGTCATCCACATACTAGGAATAATCCTAAGGTGTTCATACTTCTTTCACCTAGGCCAACGGGATACCAATTCAACTAGCATGCGATATATAAGACTCATTTAACCTACGAATGGTACCCGAAACATCAAACTAGACATAGGCACGATAGACGGAGTCCGTTGGGACGTCACGGGGGTCGGGGGAACATCAAACGGGGAAGCCGGAGTCCCGAGGTGGAATAGTTTCTAGCGGGTAGCCGATGGGTGAAGGGTCACCCCCCGGCGACAAGTCTCCGGGCAGCGGGTGCTCGGCGGGCAGTCGCCTGCCCGCTGCCGGTGGCGTTATTTCCAGCCGCGGGTAGGTGGCGGGTCCCCTACCCCCACCTACCCCCCACTGTCTCTTTTTCACAATAAACGCCCCGGGATCCATCATGGAACCCGAAACCATGCTTTGACACCTTTAAACGCAATTGATAACACCACGTAGACAATTAATGGATCAAAAGCAAGAATTATACGACACGTATCCTATCGTGATTTCTAAACCAAAAACAACACCCGAGCATGCGAATTCCCACCCAATACAACAAGAATAGCACCATACGAATTTCACGATACATCCTAGGGCTCTAATCATATTTAAATCAACAAGAACATAACTCATCTCTTAATATCAAGAAACATTAGGATCTATCAAGAACATCACACAATCATCAAGAATCCCTTATCAGCATCAAGATTATCAAGATCACACATAAAATCATATCACCAATTATCAAGATCACATCATCAATATCATAAACGATTCATCAAGACACAAGAATATAGAGGGATGCCTAAGAGGGGGATCATAGCTAAGAAAATAGGTTTTGTTGAGACATGGGTTACCTCTTAGCCTTAATTAATTTCCTTGGCTATGAAGGGTCTTTCTTTAAGATTTCTTCTTTCTTGATTCCTCCTAAGGGGATTCTTGGAACTTCTTGTGTGGTGGGAGATTATTGTGGTGTGAGATCTAGGTGCCTCCTATGTCCCTATTTATATATATTCCTAAGAGTCCTAATTGGGGTCTAAATACTATGGGCTTGCTAATTCCATTCCTTATAGGACTAAGGACTTGTTTTAGGGATAAGGGTCCATGGTCCATAGTGGACCATATTAATTAATTAAAGAGAATCATAATCTTAATCTGAATGGTAAAAGGCCTACTTCCTTTATTCCTAATAGATAACTAGGTCTAGGATTCCTAATTAGAATCTGACTAGTAAAAGGTTTACTTTCTTTATTTCTACTAGACTTGAAACTCTAGTTTAGACAAGGGTCCACGACTCATGGTGGACCTTACTAATTATTTAAAGGGAAACCTAACCAAATTAAATCATATTTTATTATTATTAACGGGATTAATTAAATAATTAATCCGGGATTGAAGGCCGTAACACGGGGTGTTACACACTCCCCCCCTTACTAGAAGCTTCGTCCCCGAAGCTTAGAAATCATTACAGGGATGATGAGTCAAAAGTAGTACGGTGGTCATATAGAGAGAATGTATTCTATGGGGAGAATATATAATAGTTCAAGCCTATTGTCCTAAAGTCCGGTCTTAAGGGGATTCTTGGAACTTCTTGTGTGGTGGGAGATTATTGTGTTGTGAGATCTAGGTGCCTCTTATGTCCCTATTTATATATATTCCTAAGAGTCCTAATTGGGGTCTAAATACTTTAGGCTTGCTAATTCCATTCCTTATAGGACTAAGGACTTGTTTTAGGGATAAGGGTCCATGGTCCATAGTGGACCATATTAATTAATTAAAGAGAATCATAATCTTAATCTGAATGGTAAAAGGCCAACTTCCTTTATTCCTAATAGATAACTAGGTCTAGGATTCCTAATCAGAATCTGACTAGTAAAAGGTTTACTTTCTTTATTTCTAATAGACTTGAAACTCCTTTTTAGGCAAGGGTCCACGACTCATGGTGGACCTTACTAATTATTTAAAGGGAAACCTAACCAAATTAAATCATATTTAATTATTATTAACGGGATTAATTAAATAATTAATCCGGGATTGAAGGCCGTAACACGGGGTGTTACACTCTCCCCCCCTTACTAGAAGCTTCGTCCCCGAAGCTTAGAAATCATTATAGGGATGACGATTCAAAAGTAGTACGGTGGTCATATAGAGAGAATGTATTCTATGGGGAGAATATATAATAGTATATCTATGTGTACTGGGTTTTTGGGAACGATTGGGTTAAATGGATTAGGAGTGTGGGTTTCAAACTTGAGGACAAAGTGAATCTAGGAATTAGGATTAAAGTTTTCAAGGTTTGCAAGTTTAGGAGGTGAGGTTGCTTCCTTGTATGGAATCGTTAAAATGGGGTTTGAAGGGTAGAAAGGGTTTTGCAATAAGGAGGGGCTTGATTGTTCAAGGGAGGGAAAGGGATTCGGCTAGGATGAGTTTAAGGGTTCTAAATTCAAGTGACTATTTTGGTTTGATGCTTTGATCACGACGTATTGATGAACTGATGATCCTTCTCCTTTGGTGTTGGCACTTGCTTCACTTTAAGGTCCTTGTCGGACCTTGCTTCCCAAGCTTAAGTTTCATCATTCTTTTCCATCTTGAGGGAATCTCCCGCGATGATTTAATACTTACTTCTTTAATGCGTCCAAGGTCTTGACCAAGTCTGGTCAACCAAGCCAATCTTTTAGGGCGCACTCCCCGAATTCTACCCAAAGTCTCTCGGGAGTCGATAAACTTTAGGTTGACTTTATTGAATTTCATCTCCTCTTTAGTGAATGAAATTCTTAGTAAGACTTCATGTCTTCCCCGAGGTTCGGCTTGTTGTGCCCTTTTGTGTTACTTTTAATGATGGAGGTGCGCTTGCATGCTCTTTTTCTTCTTGAAGCGCAGTTGGTTACCTAATCTCGTTGCGGAATGACTCGGTGACTTTACGAGTCATCTCATTTCCTTGTGGGTCCTTATTAACCCTTGAGGCCTTGGCACAAATGTGCTCTTTTACTTTTTGCCTAGCACCACGGACTACGTCGTTCTTGATTTCATACAACTTGTAAGGAGCCCTCTGATTTGCTTGAACGATATCCATGGTTTGAAGGGGTCCGGATCCATCCTTAGCATTTTGACTTTTAAGGCCTTTGTGAGTCCCTAGCACGAGTTCCCAACTCGCCTCCTTGGTTTGCACAATCCTTCACGCCAATCATCCCTAGTCGGTTGCATCGTAGAGTTCAACTTCAACTCCACGTGTAATGCAATTGGTTGTGCTTTTCTGATGGTGTTTCGCATGTCAAGGTCCTTTACCGAGGACACCATGTTTGGGAAACCAATGGTTCTTTACCCAAGACTCGCGTTCATCAATCGAGGCACAAAAGTGCGCCACGAATCAATAAAACGAGGAGTTAAGAAATCAGCACATTATACTAGTGGGCGCGAGGTGGGCCCATCAAGGTCCCGTCAAGGATCCGTTAGGGTCCCATCAAGGTCCCATTGGGGACCCGCAGGAAGGTGACTAGGAAGAGTGAATTCCTTCGGGAAAAATCCCAAGAATGCACAGATTCAAGTCCCGACAAGCCCCAAGCTCATGTGCACAACAAAAGGGACTCGAATACATAGGATGACCCATCGTACAGTGTTATTGATCCTTAAGCACGAGTTCTAGATGAGTCAAGACTCTCGTATTTTCCTTCCGCACAGTAGGTCGGGTCCAGTTTCCAATTACCAACCTCGTCACCTTCACCGGGTAGTTGGTTATAAGCCCACTTTGTCTTTTCCTTGCCTGATTAAAGATAAGCCTTCTTGGTTTTTCTTTGAGTTCGGCTTGTTGCTCGCTCTTTGTTCAATCCTTTGGTGACCAAGTGCGTGGTGATGCATTTGATTGACTGCCCTCGACGTCGCATGGTGTTTAGGCGATTTTGTGTGTCACATGCACTTCTTATGGTGCTTTAAAACCATCAAGGTCCTTGTTCGAAGATAAGACCTTTATTGCATGGAAGCTTTAGTTGTATGATGCTTTCCACGTGTCTGTTGCCTCTTTTTGTCATATCGAGCCCTTTTCGACAATCCGCGCTAACGATTAAGAAAAGATGTTTGTTTATGTACTACTTTACTTCCTTGCATTTAATTGGCGTTCTTAGTCCTCTGTATAGGTGGTCTCCCACTTCTGTTACTTATTCTTTCGGGTTTGTTCCTGAATTTCCCGTTTGTAGAAGTTGGATTCGATAGAGGTTGGCAGCACTGGTGTAGGTTTTTGATAGGGGTTCGGGGTTTACTTAAAATTAGGGCCTTCTGGGTTTCGTAGTTGGTGGTCTGTCGCAGACTTATTTATCTTGGTGGTCTCTGTAGGATCTAATTCAGGCGCGAAACGAGCCGGATGGAGGAATTGTTTGTGGTATTCCCTGATGGTGGCCATCCCTTGTTTTAGGTGGAGGATTTCCTCGTACGTGGTTGCCCTTATAGGTGCGGGGTGGAATCGTCCGCGTAGTCGCACTCCTAGTTGAACCCCTGGTTGTTGCCCATAAGTGGGTTCTTCGTGGATTTACTAAAGATCGGCCTCGTGTCTGAAGTGGAACGAGACTATCTCTAAGCGGCGTTCCTCTGGGCATTCTACTAACCCGAGGATTTTGTTGAAGGTTCGGATCCTTTCTTCGAGGAGTGTGGGGTCCTTGACTGACTTCTTGTTTGGCGCCATGCTGCTGGTTTTCAGGGCCAATATTTAATGTAATGATGAGTCAGGGTGCAGCACCCATACATTGGTGTGGTAAGCGTAGCGGGAGTTCTTTTAAATTAGGGAGGGATAAAGTGAGGGGAGGTTATGTGTGGGTTTCACAATCTCACCCCGCGTCCTAAGATTCCTGAGTCCTATGTTCCTAAATAGCTAGAGTTCAAGCCTATTGTCCTAAAGTCCGGTCTTAAGAGTCTTATCATAGGGTCAAACTTAGGCTCTGATACCAACTGTAACACCCCGAAATTTTTCAACTTTTTAAGACTTATATAATAAAGGTAAATCCTTATAATATTCCAAAATATAACACAAGAGTACGGGGTGCTATGCCACACCTAGGCCAGAGGACTTAGGTGCACAGGCTACTAACAAAAATCCTCAATAATGTCAATACATAAGCATGGCACGCAGGCCGAAAGGGAAACTATCTATTCTACGCTTTAGATCTCTAGCGCGCTCCAGTGTCTACTCATCTATGCCTGAAAGCCAAATATATCTGTTCAGCGAGAGATGCTGGTAACCCACTCCAACGTGTTGAAATACATTACATATAGATATATATAGATATAAGAAAAACCATTTGAAGCATGAAGATATATCCTAGGAGACTCTAGCTTTAAAACCGGGAATAGACTCGACAGATAGGGATAAACACAGCCAACAGTTATAACCAAGCATATACAGATACTATCATATATCCTATGGTCACGCTTTCAGTCATATCATTCATAACATCAATCAATTCGTATCTCATCACACAAACACACTTTGATGGCGCCACAGGACCAATTGCATGCCCATACATGAGGGTCAGCGCATATAGCTCTGACATGGCCCCACAGCACCCTGCCTCATATCGCAACACGAAGGGGTTGATCACAACCGACCGATGAACCGCAGCTCATCATAATGTTTGATCGCAACCAAACAGTGGACTGCAGCCCAAGAGTAGTCATCTGACCCCAGCCAGGAATATGAACCGCAGCTCATGTAAAACGTTTGATCGCAACCAAATGGTGGTCCCCAGCCCGAGAGTGTAAATCTTACCGCAGCCAGCTTCTGAATCGCAACTCAGGAATAATCGATTTGATCGCAACCAAATTGGGGTATCATGCACACATAACACATAGCAAGCACATGCAACGTAACCCACATTAACACATTGGGAAGGGGGAGAAATCGTATAACGAAACTTATGCGTGGTCATCCACATACTAGGAATAATCCTAAGGGGCTCATACTTCTTTCACCTGGGCCAACGGGATACCAATTCAAGTAGCATGCGATATATAAGACTCATTTAACCTACGAATGGTACCCGAAACATCAAACTAGACATAGGCACGATAGATGGAGTCCGTTGGGATGCCACGGGGGTCAGGGGAACGTCAAACGGGGAAGCCGGAGTCCCGAGGTGGAATAGTTTCCAGCGGGTAGCCGGTGGGTGAAGGGTCACCCGCTGGCTGCCCGCCGGCGACAAGTCTCCGGGCAGCGAGTGCCCGGCGGGCAGTCGCCTGCCCGCTGCCGGCGGCGTTATTTCCGGCGGCGGGTAGGTGGCGGGTCCCCTACCCCCACCTACCCCCCACTGACTCTTTTTCACAATAAACGCCCCGGGATCCTTTATGGAACCCGAAACCATGCTTAGACACCTTTAAGCGCAATTGATGACACCACGTAGACAATTAACGGATCAGACGCAAGAATCATACGGCACGTATCCTATCGTGATTTCTAAACCAAAAACAACACCCGAGCATGCGAATTCCCACCCAATACAACAAGAATAGCACCATACGAATTTCACGATACATCCTAGGGCCCTAATCATATTTAAATCAACAAGAACATAACTCATCTCTTAATATCAATAAACATTAGGATCTATCAAGAACATCACACAATCATCAAGAATCACTTATCATCATCAAGATTATCAAGATCACACATAAAATCATATCACCAATTATCAAGATCACATCATCAATATCATAAACGATTCATCAAGACACAAGAATATAGAGGGATGCCTAAAAGGGGGATCATAGCTAAGAAAATAGGTTTTGTTGAGACATGGGTTACCTCTTAGCCTTAATTAATTTCCTTGGCTATGAAGGGTCTTTCTTTAAGCTTTCTTCTTTCTTGATTCCTCCTAAGGGGATTCTTGGAACTTCTTGTGTGGTGGGAGATTATTGTGGTGTGAGATCTAGGTGCCTCCTATGTCCCTATTTATATATATTCCTAAGAGTCCTAATTGGGGTCTAAATAATATGGGCTTGCTAATTCCATTGCTTATAGGACTAAGGACTTGTTTTAGGGATAAGGGTTCATGGTCCATAGTGGACCATATTAATTAATTAAAGAGAATCATAATCTTTATCTGAATGGTAAAAGGTCTAATTCCTTTATTCCTAATAGATAACTAGGTCTAGGATTCCTAATTAGAATCTGACTAGTAAAAGGTTTACTTTCTTTATTTCTAATAGACTTGAAACTCTAGTTTAGGCAAGGGTCCACGATTCATGGTGGACCTTACTAATTATTTAAAGGAAAACGTATCCAAATTAAATCATATTTAATTATTATTAACGGGATTAATTAAATAATTAATCCGAGATTGAAGGCTGTAACACGGGGTGTTACATCTTCTCATCTCCTTCAATCTATATGGCCCCATTGGAATGAGCTTTAGTGACCACAAAAGGACCTGACCATCTAGACTTCAATTTCCCTGGAAAAAGTTTAAAGCGTGAGTTAAATAATAAAAGTGTTTGCCCAACTTCAAACTCTCGTCTCAAGATCCTTTTATCATGCCACGCTTTGGTCCTTTCCTTGTAAATGTGTGCATTCTCATAGGATTCACGACGTATCTCATCCAACTCATTCAACTGTAGTAATCATTTCTCACCTGCAACTTTCAAATCAAAATTCAAAGTTTTAACTGCCCAATAAGAATGATGTTCTAATTAAACAGCAAGATGACATTATTTACCATAAACTAGCCTATAAGGCGACATCCCTAAGGGTGTCTTGTAGGTCGTTCTGTATGCCCATAATGCATCAAGCAATTTCAAATACCAATCATTCCTAGATGAAGTAACTGTTTTTTTCCAAAATTCTCTTAAGTTCACGGTTAGAAACCTCTACTTGATCACTTGACTGAGGATGGTATGTGGTCCCATGCTTGAGATGACAACCGTATTTAAACAAGAAAGCTTTAAATTGTGAGTTCTTAAAATGCACTCCATTGTCACATATAAAAGCTCTAGGAACACCATAATGTTAGAAAAGATATTTAACAAATTTAATTACACTACTAGCAGTGTTATTAGGCAATGCAATTGCCTCTACCCATTTGGAGACATAATCAACAACTACCAATATATAAGACTTACCATGAGAAGGTGGAAAAGGTCCCATAAAATCTAAACCCCAAACATCAAAAAGTTCTACCTCAAAGATTCCATGTTGAGGCATTTCATGTCACCTCCCAATTGTACTAGTACGTTGGCATCTATCGCATGCCATGACGTAGCTCTGTGCATCGTTGAACAAAGTTGGCCAATAAAAACCACTTTGTAAGACTTTGGCAGCAGTTTTGTTACCTCCATGGTGTCCACCATATGGAGAAGAGTGACAGTGATAGAGTATTTGGACCATCTCCTCTTCAGGTACATATCGCCTAACAATCCCATCAACACATCTCCTGAAAAGCAACGGTTCATCCCAAAAATAGTGCTTGATTTCTGAAAAAAACTTCTTTTTCTGGTAAGTATTAAAATCATGTGGAACAATGTTAGCAACCAGGAAGTTAACAAAATCAGCAAACCAAGGCACAACATTATCTTTAATAAACCATAGTCATTCATCAGGGAACTCATCATTTATGGACTCCTCAACATCAGATTTTTCCATATGTTCCAACCTTGCCAAGTGTTCAGCCACTAAGTTTTCAGTTCCTTTCTTATCTCTAATTTTCAAGTCAAATTCTTGCAATAACAAAACCCAACGGATCAATCTAGGTTTGGAATCCTTTTTAAGAAACAAATATTTAATGGCTGAATGATTTGTGTAGATAATTACCTTTGATCCAACAAGATAAAAGAAAAATTTGTTAAGAGCAAAAACAACGGCTAAAAATTCTTTTTCAGTAGTTGCATAATTATTTTCAGCATCATTTAATACTTTGCTTGCATAAGAAATCACATGCAACTTTTTATTTCTTCTTTGTCCCAAAACAGCACCTAATGCAAAATCACTAGCATCACACATAAGTTCAAAAGGTAAAGTCCAATTAGGTGCAACCATAATAGGGACTGAAATTAAAGCTTGTTTAAGGCTATTGAAAGCCTTTGAACATGCATCATCAAACACAAAAGGGACATCTTTAACCAACAAATTGCAAAGAGGTTTTACAATCTTAGCAAAATCTTTAATGAACCTCCTATAAAAACCAGCATGGCCTAGAAAACTTCTAATAGCTCTTACCGAAGAAGGGGGAAGCAACTTTTCAATAACCTCAACTTTAGAACAGTATACCTATATCCCTTTAGATGAAACTTTATGATCTAACACAATACCTTCAGGTACCATAAAATGACATTTTTCCCAGTTAAGCACAAGATTTGTCTCTTCACAACGCTGTAAAACACGGCTCAAGTTAGCTAGACAAGTATCAAAAGAGGAACCAACTACTGAAAAATTATCCATAAAAATCTCAATTATATCCTTAACCATATCAGAAAAGATTGTCATCATACATCATTGAAATGTAGCAAGTGCATTGCATAAAACAAATGGCATCCTTCTATATGCAAAAGTACCATATGGACAAATAAATGTAGTCTTTTCCTGGTCCTCGGGGGCAATGGGAATTTGAAAATAACCTGAATAGCCATCTAAAAAAGAATAGTATGCATACCCAGCTAACCATTCTAACATTTGGTCAACAAAAGGTAAATGAAAATGGTCTTTATGGGTAGCTGCATTTAGCTTCCTATAGTCCATACATACTCTCCAACTTGTGACAGTTCTAGTAGGAATCAACTCATCTTTATCATTTTTAAGAACAGTGATACCACCCTTTTTAGGAACAACATGTACAAGACTAACCCATGCACTATCAGAAATGGGATAGATAATACCTGCATCAAGAAGCTTGTGAATTTCAGCACGTACGACTTCTGTCATGCTAGGATTAAGGCGCCTTTGACTTTCCACCCTTGGGGTATGATTTTCTTCCATCAATATCCTGTGCATACAAATTGAGGGATTAATCCCCTTAACATCAGCAATAGACCACCCTAAGGCAATCTTAAATTGCCTCAATATTCTCATCAATTTTTCTACTTCTGCAGGAAGCAAATCAGCATAAACAATCATAGGATAAGTATCATTTACACCCAAGAAAACATATATCAAATGTGATGGTAGTGGTTTAATTTCAAATAGAGGTGGTGTTTCATTAGAAGGGAGTGGAAAAGGATTGCCACTACCTAAATCTTCATATTTCCTACTAAGATGTGTAGGCAAATAACCCTGACCTTCTAACCTCATCAAAGACTCAACAAAATCAGATTCCTTTTCTTCCATTTTTATACTAAGTGTAAGACATGCTTCCAACGGTTCACTAAATGAATGCTTAACAAATGTTTCTTTTGCAAGGTCATCAATAACATCAACAACATGACATGATTCATCAAAAGATGGGAATTTAACACCTTTAGAGATAGAGAATTCCTCTTTTTCTGTTCCTACTCTAAAAATAAATTTGCCTAAAGGCATATCTATTATTACTCCTCCTGTTAACAAATATGGTCTACCAAGTATAAGAGATGTATTTTTATCACTACCCATATCAATATTTATTATAATGATGAGTCAGTGCGCTGCACCCTTACCTTGGTGTGGTAAGCGTAGAGGGAGTTCTTTTAAGTTAGGGAGGGATAAAGTGAGGGGAGGTTATGTGTAGCTTTCACAATCCCATCGCGCGTCCTAAGATTTTTGAGTCCTATGTTCCTAAGTACCTAGAGTTCAGGCCTAATGTCCTAAGGTCTGGTCTTAAGAGTCTTATCCTAGGGTCAAACTTAGGCTCTGATACCAACTATAACACCCCCAAATTTTGAAACTTTCAAAACTTATATAATAAAGGTAATTCCTCATTAAATCCCAAAATCAAGCATAAGAGTATGGGGTGCTATGCTGCACCTGAGCTAGAGAACTCAGGTGCACAGGCTATCTAAAAAAAATCCTCAAATAATGTCAATAGATAATTATGGCACGCAGGCCAAAAGGGAACTAGCTACTCTACGCCTCGGATCTCTAGCGCACTCTGGGATCTACTCATCTGTGCCTAAAAGCCAAATATATCCGTTTAGCGAGAGATGCTAGTAACCCACTCCAACGCGTTGAAATACAATATAGGTATATATATATATATGTATATATATATATATGTATATATATATATATATATATATATATACATATATATATATATATATATATATATATATATATATAGGAAAACCATTTTGGAGCAGGAAGATAGATTTTTAAGAGACTCTAGCTTTAAAACCGAGAATAGACTCAGCAAGTAGGGACAAACACATCAAACAATAATAAACAGTTAAGTAGAGATAATCATCATAAGGAATACGCCTCTAAGGTCGCAGAACACTTTTCAATTCAAACACATCATCATTCAATCATCATTCATATCACATAATCGTTGATGGCGCCACGGAACCAATCGCATGCCCCGAACAAGAGGGTTAATGCTTATAGCATTAATACGGCCTCGCAGCACCCTACCTCAGTACCGCGGTATGAGGGGAGTTAATCGCAACCAACCCTTTGGAAACCGCTGACGAACTCAACGTCGGACCACGATCCGACACACCGTTGACGCACACAGTCGGTGGACCGCGATCCCCTTTACAAGGGGGGACTTACGACCCTACACACCGTTGATGCGTACAGTCGGTGGACCGTAGAAGATCAAGCCCGACACACCGCTGAGCTAAACTCAGTCGGTGGGCGAAGATCCTCGGAGACTACGGCCCTACACACCGCTGTCCCATCACTCGGTGGATCGTAGCCAGCCGTAGCACTACACACCGCCTGATTACTCAGGTCGGTGGACTACAGCCTTCCTCCCCTGGCGCGTTTAGGTCGGTGGGTCAAAGCACCGAGGCCCATATTTGGACCGCAGCCCAAGAAGTGAATCAATTCAACCTTTAGCCAACTTCTAAGCCTTAGCTCAGGAACAATCCATTTGGCCTTCAGCCACTTCCAAACCTTTAGTTCGGGAACAATCCATTCGTCCTTCTGCTGACTTCCGAACCTTAGTCCGGGAATCACCCAATTGGCCTATATCCAAAATGGGGGATCATGCAACACATAACACATAGGAGCACGTAGTAGCATATTGGGAGGGGAAAGACATATAAATAAACTTACGTGTGATCATTCACATACTAAGAATAGTCCTAAGGGTTCATACAACTTCCACCTAGGTCAGCGGGTCACCAATTCAACTAGCATGCAATCCCTAAGACTCATTTAACCTACGAATGGTACCTGAAATATCAAACTAGACTCAAGCACAACAAACGGGGTCCGTTGGGACACCATGGGGGAGCAGGGAACATCAAACGGGGAAGCCAAAGACCTGGGGTGGGGTACGGACCAGCGGGTAGCCGGTGGGTGGAGGGCCACCCGCTGGCTGCCTGCCGGAGAACACTGTTCCGGGCGGTGTTCTTCGGGTAGCGGTTAGGTGGCAGGTTCCCCTACCCCCACCTACCCCCCACTGACTCTTTTCTCATATAGTCGTCCCGGGAACCTTTGTGGAACCCGAAACCATGCTTAGACACTTTTAAACGCAAATAACGACACCACGTAGGCAATTAACGGATCAAAAGCAAGAATCACGTAGGACTTATCCTATTACGACTTCTAAATATAAACAACACCCGAACATGCAAATTCCCACCCAAATGTAAATCAAGAACATGACAATACAAATTCCCAATCCAGCCTAGGGCTCTTGTCCCACCCAAATCATTAAGATCATATCTTATCTTTAACATCAAGAAGTATCAAGATTCATCAAGAATCATCAAATCAAAATCAAGAACTTCTTTTCAACATCAATATCATCAAGATTATCGAGAATGCATATAAATCATCTTATCAATCATCAAGAACATAACACAATTATCATAGATGAATTCATCAAGACACAAGAATATAGAGGGAGGCCAAGGAAGGAGATTATAGCGAAGAAAATAGGTTTTGTTGAGACATGGGTTACCTCTTAGCCTTAATTAATCATCCCTTGGCTATTAAGGTTCTACCCTAAGATTTCCATCCGTTTTGATCTCCCTAGGCTTGGTAGTGGGGAGTCCCTTGGGAATTCTTGTATGGTGATATCTATTGTGGTGTGACTTCTAGGTGGCTCCTATGTCCTTTTATATATATTTAGGAGTCCTAATTAGGGTCTGAATGACATGGCTTTACTAATTCTATCCCTCATAGGACTAAGGACTTGTTTTAGGGATAAGGGTCCATGGTCCATGGTGGACCATACTAATTAATTAAAGAGAATCCTAACCATAATCTGAATAGTAAAGGTATACTTTCTTTATTCCTAATAGATGTGTAGGCCTAGGATTCCTAATTAGGATCTGATTAGTAAAATGTTGACTTTCTTTATTTCTAATAGACTTATGACTCTAGTTTAGGCAAGGGTCCACGATCCGTGGTGGACCACATTAATTAATTAAAGGGATTTCTAATCAAATTAAATCCTTTTTAATTATTATTAATGGAATTAATTAAATAATTAATTCGGGATTAAAGGCCGTAACACGTGGTGTTACAATCTTGCCTCTCTTTACTTAAGAGCACGGCTTTTGTGAATGCTTCTTTCTGTGTCATAAGTTGTACCTTGTTTTTGAGCTTGTTTCTTGTGGTTCTATTGTCTTATGGAGTATGATGGTCTTTGACCTTTGTTGTGAGCGATTGATGAGTCTATTGATGTTTCCTCTCTCTCAGCTTAAAACTGATATATACTGTATTCCCAGTTTCAAATGGTTTTGATTATATCTATGTTTGAGAGAAGAAGAGCTTAGAAGTCCTTTGGTGCAAAGAAGTGAAGCGGTGGTGGATACATCTAGACAGTTGGACAACCCGGAGAAGGAGATAGCCTGCTTGACGTGCAATCGGGAATCAAGCACAACAATTCCTGTTCGAGTAAGTGGCGTCGTCTCTTGTGCGGTGTCATCCCTCAGTTCTACGCTAACCTCTAGAGTTGAAGTCTATAGTCTCACGCAGCTGCAGTTCATTAAGAAGCAAAGTCGTGGATTGGAGTTTGAAGATTAAGTCTTGAAGACCCTCACTCGCGAGGGGTAGTCAAGAGCTGTCGCAGACGCTCTAAGAAGAAGTCAACTCACGCCAAGTGGTCGTCTTTGGATCAACGTGATAGAAGCCTCGTAGAGTTAAAGAGCTACGAGTCAACCTTGGACATCCTGAGGCACAATGAGTGGAAGTTTAAAGTCGAGGTGTTCAGCTTAGTTGTAGTTCTACCTGCCTTTGAAGAAATAAAGAAGGGGCAAGTCTGAAGCAATGAACTTGGAAGTAATTAAGATCAAGATGGCCCATATAGGAAAAGCTTGGACTTTTAAGTTACATGGAAGGGAAGAACATCATTGTGGTAAGTCGTCAGACCCTGTGAAGCGTGAAGAGGTTGGGTAGTAGTTGGTAAATGAAGGTAGCATTTTTCCTAGTTGGCACACCTGGAAAGTTATGGTTAACATGAAGACTCTTGGTAAGGAGGTTTGGCAACAAGAAGGAAAGAAAACGTAACCGAGTTGCAATCAAACGTTGGGGCTGTCAGAAGACAAAAACCGACAAGAGCGAATCAAAGGACGGATTTGATCACGAGTGTTCTTAAGTTGCAAGTAAGACTATGTGCCGATGATTTCTGGTAAGAGACCTATCCTTGGCTAAAGCAAGGAAGAAACGGGAAGTAGTTAATCTTGTATGGGAAAATTGAACAGTAATAGGATATTACTGTTAGGAATGAACTTAAGGACCAGTTCTACTGTTGGACCTTCATAAGTAAACCAGGCTCGTGCGGCAACAAAGTTTTCAGGGAAGACTTACCGTTAATCAAGACAAGAAAAGACAAAGTCGTTTTGTGGCCGACTACCTTATCAAGATTGCAAGGTTATCTACCATGAACGAGTTTTGTCCTACGGAGCATTTAGTAAGGACTTGAGTGAATCTTTGAGTAAGAAATCGTGGGTTGTCTCAAGATGTTGACTTTGATAAAGAATTGACTCACGCTTGGAAAGGCACCATCGTTGTGTCCTATGTGGACTTGGAACTTGTTATGTTGTGAATCTTGCCTCTCTTTATTTAAGAGCATGGCTTTTGTGCATCCTTCTTTGTGTGTCGTACGTTGTACCTTGTTGTTGAGCTTGTTGCTTGTGGTTCTATTGTCTTGTTGAGTATGATGATCTTTGACCTTTGTTGTGAGTAATTGATGAGTCTATTGATGTTTCCTCTCTCTCGGCTTAAAAATGATATATATTGTATTCCCAGTTTCAAAAGGTTTTGATTATATCTATATATATTATGATATTTAACACGTGTTGATGGGTTACCTGCATCATTCGCTGACCGGGTGTTATCCCTTATCTTTTACAGGTTGAGTAGCTTTGGAGAGCGCGCTAGTGGCCTGTAGATAGATTAGATATCCTTCTTTAATAGTTGTTGAGGCCTGTGAGCCTATGTAGTTGATTTGTTAGACTACTTTAATTGTAGTATCTGCCTGTGCACCTATGTTTGATATAGGTGTGACATAGCACCTCCGTGTTTAGACATTGCTTCCGTTGCTTAATGATTAATATTTAGCTTTATGTCTCTTGTTTAAGCTTTTAAATATTGGTAAAATCCGGGGTGTTACACCGTCGCCACTGTCCATCCAGCGGAACCTTACTTACTCACACTTCAACAACATCGTAAGGCAGGATCTTCAACACAACCAACCCAACAATTACCAACTTCCACACAATCCAACAGAGGAATGCTCATTAAGAGCTCAATCAAGGAATCAACAACACAGTACAACACATGTACAAGATCATACCAAGGGACTCATTCCAGAGGTTTCAATGAAAAGCATGAAACGATACTCAACAAAAACAATGGACTTCAATTCAACATCAACATGATTGGCAACACAAGTTGCCAATCATCATCAAGAAGGAACAAACCACACATACTAGCATAAACGACATCAACACTAGCATGCACATCAAACGGGTAAACAAAAATGGTTCCAACCAACCTTCAGGACTCATTATAATCCAACGAATCACAAAGTTAGACCCCAAACACGATTCAAGACACCAAGTCCTAACATGGTTACTTAAGACATTGCTCTAAACATACGTAACGTCAAGAAGACACTCAAAATCTCAACAAACCAATCAAAGGGATGCCAAAGCATCATACACGAATGGGCGAAACGGTGGGCTAAACAACTGCCCACCCTTTTTCACACATGTACCCTGCGGGTGGGGCCACAGGTAGGGCTCTACCCGTGGTTCCTCCCGCGGGGAACACCCCTGCCCAAAAATCAGCATCTCGCAAAAATTCATTTTTAAGGCCAAGTTCAAGTCCAAATGACCCCAAATCTTTCACACAACAAAGATATGACTTGAACCTATGAATAACTCATACAATAGCATTCAAGAACCCTAAATACAAGCTCAAAACATGCATTATCACAAGATCGTGCATCAATTACTCCAACACATCAAGAATATCACATAGAAGTCAATAATCATTATTATCAAGTGAAAATAGGTTTTGTGTAGCATGAGTTACCTCTTGTAAACCAAGAACACCTTCTTCAACCTCAATGAAAGACCAAAGCTCCTCTAGATCAACCTAGCACTTCACCCACTACTAGATCTTCTACAAACTCTCAAAACCCACAAGGTAAAAGAAAGATTTAGAGAAAAGATGGAGGAATCTTGTAAGGAAGGTAGGGAAGGATGGATCTTACCATTCCTAGACTTGTATTGTTGGAATGTTGGAATCTTGGTGGAAGACTATGCAAAGCTTGGAAGTTCACTTTTTGACTTGGAGAGAAAGCTAGGATTCTTTTAGAGAGAGGTTGGAGAGTTTGTAGAACTTTGGCTAGCATGGAATGAAGACAAGAGGTCTTGCTAGAGAAACATGAGCACCTCTCACTAGTGAAAAGACCAAGTTACCCTTACTAAGGTTTGGATGAATAAGGGATTGAGGTACAACACACAAGTCACAAGGTACACCAAGAAGACTAGTCAATTTCTAGTCCTTCGATTATGAAATTTCAGGATTTTATGAAGAAGTTACCAAGGAAGGCTAGGATTAATTCCTTAATTAATCTAAATTAGCATTTAGATTTACGGGGTCTCACAAATAATGTGGGTTTAAACAAAGAAAAAAAATCACAAAGAATGGGATTAAGTGCTTAACACTTATTTAACAATGAAAAAGGCTCAAAGGGGACACAAGGGATAAATACTCTTATGAGATGGGTAGGTTTAAAGGCCATTGGTTACAAAAAATGGCCTAAATCACTTCTAAACATTCAAAGATCAAACTACACTCGAGGAGTATTGGGACAAGTTCTAGTAGGCCAACCAATGCCGGAATTCCACATAATCTTTCACTAGCAATGCACTAACTACTAGATTAAGAATTTATGAACTCTACCAAAACAACCCATCATTTCTACTTCATTCTCCCTCATCCTTTTCACTTATAAACTCTCAAAACAACTTTAAAAATCTCATTTTCATTACTTTTTCATTTCTTTGGTTTTTTTTTTTTTGTTTTTTTTCATTCTCTTCTTCTTTTTTATTTCCTTTTTTTTTCTCTGGTAAAATCGAATAAATAGCTTTACATTTCCACACAACCCTCAATGGTACTCTTCCCATAATCATCAAATTTCTAGCATGCCTTCATTGCTCATAAATCATTTTAAGAATAAAATGAGAACGAAAGTTTGGGCTATCAAGATTTTCAACCCACAATTTAGGACATATCATTTTGTTCTTCTTTTTTTTTTTGTTTATTTTTTTTTTTTCATTTTCACCCCCATTGATCACAAACAATTCTTCACTCAAAGAAAACCAATTCTAGAATCACCTTTCAACTCCAATCTCACTCATACTTCATCACTTTTGTTCATCTTGCACAGATAAATGAAATAATGACATCCACTTACCCAAGGACGGGTTAAGAGGCTTCTTTTTATGAGCTAGGGTTCTTTGGAACTGACTAATGAAGAAAAAAGTCTTGTATTTATTATAAAGCTCAAAATGGTTCAGTAGGGGGAAATTAACATGTATAAGGATGTTGTCATTTTTAAGGCCATAAGGCTAAATCCTAATGCCTAAATCATTCTCGTGTCATCACATAACATGTAGCTCTTAAATGGTATGAAGCAAGTTCTAGAAGTAACACAATCAAAGAGGGCAAACAAACACTCATAATGAAAATAAGTTGCAGTGGACAACCTCTAGGCTCAAAAGCTCATGGTGTGACAGAATTCGACTACCAACTCTATGCTAGCATACATATAGCCAAACACATTCATTGATATTATGCACTCCCAAAAAACTAGAACTTATCTCCCAATCAACATAGTCATTAGATTGTATTTTTTTAAAAAACTTTATTTTGCTGAAAAAGTGCAAAAAAATGAAGGGAACGATGTAGAAAATTCCAGGAAAATGTAGAAAATTAGTGTAGAAAATGCAGAATTTTTTTTATATTTTGTCTATTTTGCTTAGAACTTGCAGAAAATACCTCCTAAACTTTCCCTTCCCCTCACTCAAACTCAACATTGTCCTCAATGTTAAATATAAACGTAGGTGCGAGAATATGAAATAAATAGGAAACTCCCCTGTTATTTGTCAATTCATTCGGTGTGGAAATTAATCGTGTCAAAATAAGCCACATTTTCCCCATCTTTGTAATGCTTGAGTCATTGCCCATTGACTATTAAAGGGCTCTTCTCATCTCCTTCAATCTCTATGGCCCCATTGGAATGAGGTTTAGTGACCACAAAAGGACCTGACCATCTAGACTTCAATTTCCCTGGAAAAAGTTTAAAGCGTGAGTTAAATAATAAAAGTGTTTGCCTGTAACACCCCGAAATTTTTAAACTTTTTAAAGACTTATATAATAAAGGTATTCTCTTATTAAATCCCAAACAGAGCATTGCTAAACATAAGAGTATGGGGTGCTATGCCACACCTGAGCTGGAGAACTCAGATGCACAAGCTAACTAACTAAATTCCTTAATAATGTCAATGGCACGCAGGCCGAAAGGAAAACTATCTACACTACGCCTCGAATCTCTAGCGCGCTCCAGTGTCTACTCATCAGTGCCTGAAAGCCAAATATATCTGTTCAGCGAGAGATGCTGGTAACCCACTCCAACGCGTTGAAATACAATGCATATAAGCATATATATATATAGATATACGAAAACCATTTTGAAGCATGAAGTTTTATCCTAAGAGACTCTAGCTTTTAAAATAGGGATAGACTCGACAGACAGAGATAAGCACAGCCAATAGTTATACCAAGCATATACAGTTTACAAACGTAGGGAACAGACTTGGCAAATAGAGATAAGCACATAACCAAGCATATACAATTTGCTAGCATAAATCGTAGTATCACGTTCTCAAAACACTCATAACAACAAATCATCCATATCACATCACATAAGCACACTTTGTTGGCGCCACAGGACCAATCGCATGCCCATACATGAGGGTCAGCGCATATAGCTCTGACACGGCCCTGCAGCACCCTGCCCCGTATCGCAACACGGAGGGGTCGATCGCAACCGACCGATGAACCGCAGCTCATCATAATGTTTGATCACAACCAAACAATGAACCGCAGCCCAAGAGTAGTCATCTGACAGCGGCCAGGAAATATGAACCGCAGCTCATGTAGAAACGTTTGATCGCAACCAAACGGTTGACCACAGCCCAAGAGTGTAAATCTGACCGCAGCCAGCTTCTGAACCGCAGCTCAGGAATAACCAATCCGATCGCAACCGAATTGGGGTATCACACACACATAACACATAGCAAGCACATGCAACCCACATTACACATTGGGACGGGGGAGAAAACGTATAACGAAACCTATGCGTGATCCTTCACATACTAAGAATAATCCTAAGGGGTTCATACTTCTTCCATCTAGGTCAACGGGATACCGATTCAAGTAGCATGCAATATATAAGACTCATACAACCTACGAACGGTACCCGAAATATCAAACTAGACACAGGCACGATAGACGAAGTCCGTTGGGGCACCACGGGGGTCGGGGGAACATCAAACGGGGAAGCCAAAAACCCAAGGTGGGGTATTTTCCAGCGGGTAACCGGTGGGTGAGGGGTCACCCGCCGGCTGCCCGCTGCCGGCGTCGTCCAAATTGGCCGCGGGTAGGTGGCGGGTCCCCTACCCCCCACTGACTCTTTCATCCCACAAACGCCCCGGGAACCTTTGTGGAACCCGAGACCATGCTTAGACACTTTCAAACGCAATGGATAACAACACGTAGACAATTTACGGATCAAAAGCAAGAAACATATGGCACATAACCTATCATGCTTTTCTAAACATAATTAATACCCAAACATGCGAATTCCCACCCAATACATCAAGAATAACACAATACGAGTTCCACGATACAACCTAGGGTTCTAATCACTTTTAAATCAACAAGAACACAATTCATCTTCTAATATCAAGATTCGGTAAGAATATCACATAAACATTAAGAACATCACACAATCATCAAGAACATCAAGAACACCATATAATCATCAAGAAACACTTATCATCAAGATTATCAAGATCACCCATGGAATCATAACACCAATTATGAAGATCAATATAACGAATCATCAACACACAAGAATATGGGGAAATCCTAAGGGGGGAATCATTGCTATGAAAATAGGTTTTGTTGAGACATGGGATACCTCTTAGCCTTAATTAATTCCTTGGCTATGAAGGGTCTTTCTTTAAGCTTTCTTCTTTCTTGATTTCTCCTAAGGGGATTCTTGGAACTTCTTGTGTAGTGGGAGATTATTGTGGTAAAAGGTTTACTTTCTTTATTCCTAATAGGCTTAAGACTCTAATTTAGGCCATGGTCCACGGTTCATGGTGGACCTTTATTGATTAATTAAAGGGAAACCTAACCGAATTAAATCATATTTAATTATTATTAACGGGATTAATTAAATAATTAATCCGGGATTGAAGGCCGTAACACGGGGTGTTACATTGCCCAACTTCAAACTCTCGTCTCAAGATCCTTTTATCATGCCACGCTTTGGTCCTTTCTTTGTAAATGTGTGCATTTTCATAGGATTCACGACGTATATCATCCAACTCATTCAACTGTAGTAATCGTTTCTCACCTGCAACTTTCAAATAAAAATTCAAAGTTTTAACTGCCCAATAAGAACGATGATCTAATTGAACAGCAAGATGACATTATTTACCATAAACTAGCCTATAAGGCGACATGCCTAAGGGTGTCTTGTAGGCATGGTTGAAATAGGCGCTAGGCGCTAGTTGGGCGGTAGAGTAGCGCCTAGCGCCTAGACAGCCTAGGCGGCTAATTTAAAAAAAGAAAAACAGTGCACGTGTGTAGGTGCATATATGTCATATTATACATACATATATATATATATATATATATAAATGAAAAAAATTAGCAAGGTCGAGTCGGTCAGGTTAACTCAGCTAACTCGACAGAAATTGACGAGTTAACTCGGCGTAATCGGCCGAGTTAGGCGCTAGGCGGCCGAATTAGGCGCTAGGCCGGCGCCTAGGCGGCCGGTTTCCTAGGCGGGAGCCTAGGAGGGAAATCGCCACGGCCTAGGGGCGCCTAGTGCCTAGGCGCCGATTACTCGGTGCCTAGGCGGGATTTTGGATTTTTAGGTCCTTCTGTATGCCCATAATGCATCAAGCAATTTCAAATACCAATCATTCCTAGATGAAGTAACTGTTTTTTCCAAAATTCTCTTAAGTTCACGGTTAGAAACCTCTACTTGATCACTTGACTGAGGATGGTATGTGGTCCCGTGCTTGAGATGACAACCGTATTTAAACAACAAAGCTTTAAATTGTGAGTTCTTAAAATGCACTCCACTGTCACATATAAAAGCTCTAGGAACACTTTAATGTGAGAAAAGATATTTAATGACTTTAATTACACTACTAGCAGTGTTATTAGGCAATGCAATTGCCTCTACCCATTTGGAGACATAATCAACAACTACCAATATATAAGACTTACCATGAGAAGGTGGAAAAGGTCCCATAAAATCTAAATCCCAAACATCAAAAAGTTCTACCTCAAAGATTCCATGTTGAGGCATTTCATGTCTCCTTCCAATTGTACTTGTACGTTGGCATCTATCGCATGCCATGACGTAGCCCTGTGCATCCTTGAACAAAGTTGGCCAATAAAAACCACTTTGTAAGACTTTAGCAGCAGTTTTGTTACCTCCATGGTGTCCACCATATGGAGAAGAGTGACAGTGATAGAGTATTTGGACCATCTCCTCTTCAGGTACATATCGCCTAACAATCCCATCAGCACATCTCCTGAAAAGCAACGGTTCATCCCAAAAATAGTGCTTGATTTCTGAAAAAAACTTCTTTTTCTGGTAAGTATTAAAATCATGTGGAATAATGTTACCAACCAGGAAGTTAACAAAATCAGCAAACCAAGGTACAACATTATCTTTAATAAACCATAGTCTTTCATCAGGGAACTCATCATTTATGGACTCCTCAACATCAGATTTTTCCATATGTTCCAACCCTGCCAAGTGTTCAGCCACTAAGTTTTCAGTTCCTTTCTTATCTCTAATTTTCAAGTCAAATTCTTGCAATAACAAAACCCAACGGATCAATCTAGGTTTGGAATCCTTTTTAAGAAACAAATATTTAATGGGTGAATGATTTGTGTAGACAATTACCTTTGATCCAACAAGATAAAAGAAAAATTTGTTAAGAGCAAAAACAACGGCAAAAAATTCTTTTTCAGTAGTTGCATAATTATTTTCAGCATCATTTAATACTTTGCTTGCATAAGAAATCACAGGCAACTTTTTATTTCTTCTTTGTCCCAAAACAGCACCTAATGCAAAATTACTAGCATCACACATAAGTTCAAAAGGTAAAGTCCAATTAGGTGCAACCATAATGGGGACTGAAATTAAAGCTTGTTTAAGGCTATTGAATGCCTTTGAACATGCATCATCAAACACAAAAGGGACATCTTTAACCAACAAATTGCAAAGAGGTTTTACAATCTTAGCAAAATCTTTAATGAACCTCCTATAAAAACCAGCATGGCCTAGAAAACTTCTAATAGCTCTTACCGAAGAAGGGGGGAGCAACTTTTCAATAACCTTAACTTTAGAAAAGTATACCTATATCCCTTTAGATGAAACTTTATGATCTAACACAATACCTTCAGGTACCATAAAATGGCATTTTTCCCAATTAAGCACAAGATTTGTCTCTTCACAACGCTGTAAAACACGACTCAAGTTAGCTAGACAAGTATCAAAAGAGGAACCAACTACTGAAAAATTATCCATAAAAATCTCAATTATATCCTTAACCATATCAGAAAAGATTGTCATCATACATCATTGAAATGTAGCAAGTGCATTGCATAAACCAAATGGCATCCTTCTATATGCAAAAGTACCATATGGACAAATAAATGTAGTATTTTCCTGGTCCTCGGGGGCAATGGGAATTTGAAAATAACCTGAATAGCCATCTAAAAAACAATAGTATGCATACCCAGCTAACCGTTCTAACATCTGGTCAACAAAAGGTAAATGAAAATGGTCTTTACGGGTAGCTGCATTTAGCTTCCTATAGTCTATACATACTCTCCAAGTTGTGACAGTTTAGTAGGAATCAACTCATCTTTATCATTTTTAAGAACAGTGATACCTCCCTTTTTAGGAACAACATGTACAAGACTAACCCATGCACTATCAGAAATGGGATAGATAATACCTGCATCAATAAGCTTGTGAATTTCAGCACGTACGACTTCTGTCATGTTAGGATTAAGGCGCCTTTGACTTTCCACCCTTGGGGTATGATTTTCTTCCATCAATATCCTGTGCATACAAATTGAGGGACTAATCCCCTTAACATCAGCAATAGACCACCCGAAGGCAATCTTAAATTGCCTCAATATTCTCATCAATTTTTCTACTTCTGCAGGAAGCAAATCAGCATAAACAATCATAGGAAAAGTATCATTTACACCCAAGAAAACATATATCAGATGTGATGGAAGTGGTTTAATTTCAAATAGAGGTGGTGTTTCATTAGAAGGGAGTGGAAAAGGGTTGCCACTACCTAAATCTTCATATTTCCTACTAAGATGTGTAGGCAAATAACCCTGACCTTCTAACCTCATCAAAGACTCAACAAAATTAGATTCCTTTTCTTCCATTTTTATACTAAGTGCAAGACATGCTTCCAACGGTTCACTAAATGAATGCTTAACAAATGTTTCTTTTGCAAGGTCATCAATAACATCAACAACAAGACATGATTCATCAAAAGATGGGAACTTAACACCTTTAGAGATAGAGAATTCCTCTTTTTCTGTTCCTACTCTAAAAATCAATTTGCCTAAAGGCATATCTATTATTACTCCTCCTGTTAACAAATATGGTCTACCAAGTATAAGAGATGTATTTGTATCACTACCCATATCAAGAATCATAAAATCAGCAGGAAAATAAAATTTACCAACTTTTAACAATATATCCTCTACTACTCCAAGCGGGTACTAGACTGATCTATCAGCAAGTTGAAGAGAGATTGTTGTTGGCTTCATTTCAGCTATTTCTAACTTATTGAAAAGCATTAAAGGCATAAGGTTAATACTGGCACCTAGATCTGTAACACCCCCAAATTTTGAAACTTTTAAAACTTATATAATAAAGGTAATTCCTCATTAAATCCCGACGGCGTTCCTCTGGGCATTCCACTAACCCGAGGATTTTGTTGAAGGTTTGGATCCATTCTTCGAGGAGTTGGGGATCCTTGACTGACTTCTTGTTGGCGCCATGCTGCTGGTTTTCAGGGCCAATATTTATTGTAATGATGAGTCAGTGCGCTGCACCCTTACCTTGGTGTGGTAAGCGTATGGGGAGTTCTTTTAAGTTAGGGAGGGATAAAGTGAGGTGGGGTTATGTGTAGGTTTCACAATCTCACCGCGCGTCCTAAGATTCCTGAGTTCTATGTTCCTAAGTACCTAGAGTTCAAGCCTAATGTCCTAAGGTCTAGTCTTAAGAGTCTTATCCTAGGGTCAAACTTACGCTCTGATACCAACTGTAACACCCCCAAATTTTGAAACTTTTAAAACTTATATAATAAAGGTAATTCCTCATTAAATCCCGAAATTCAGTATAAAAGTATGGGGTGTTATGCTACACCTGAGCTAGAGAACCCAGGTGCATAGGCTAACTAACTAAAATCCTCAATGATGTCAATACATAAGTATGGCACGCAGGCCGAAAGGGAAACTAGCTAATCTACGCTCTAGATCTCTAGCGCGCTCTAGTGTCCACTCATCTGTGCCTGAAAGCCAAATATATCTGTTCAGCGAGAGATGGTGGTAACCCACTCCAACGCGTTGAAATACAATATAGGTATATATATAGATATAGATATAGGAAAACCATTTTGAAGCAAGAAGATATATACTTAGGAGACTCTAGCTTTTAAAACCGGGAATAGACTCAACAAGTAGGGATAAGCACATCAAACAGTAATAAACAGTTAAGTAGAGATAACATCATAAGGAGTGCACATCAAAGGTCACATTTCACTTTTCAATTCAAACACCTCATCATTCAATCATCAATCATATCACATAATCGTTGATGGCGCCACGGGACCAATCGCATGCCCCGAACATGAGGGTTAATGCTTATAGCATTAACACGGCCCCGCAGCACCCTACCTCAGTACCGTGGTATGAGGGGAGTTTATCACAACCAACCCTTTGAGAACTGCTGACAAACTCAACGTCAGACCACGATCCGGCTCACCGCTGACGCACCCAGTCGGTGGACCGTGATCCCCTTTACAAGGGCGGACTTACGACCCTACACACCGTCGATGCGCATAGTCGGTGGACCATAGCGGATCAAGCCCGGCTTACCGCTGAGCTGTACTCAATCGGTGGGCGAAGATCCTCGGAGACTATGGCCCTACACACCGCTGTCCCATCATTCGGTGGATCACAGCCAGCCGTAGCCCTACACACCACCTGATTACTTAGGTCGGTGGACTACAGCCTTCCTCGGCTTATTGGCCCTACACACCGCCTGGTGCGTTCAGTTCGGTGGGTCATAGCACCGAGGCCCATAGTTGGACCGCAGCCCAAGAAGTGTATCAATTTCGCCTTAGCCACTTCTGAGCCTTAGCTCAGGAACAATCCATTGGCATTTACCCACTTCCGAACCTTTAGTCCGCGAACAATCCATTCGGTCTTCAACCGACTTCCGAACCTTAGCCCGGGATCAAATCATTCGGCCTTCAGCCGACTTCCGAAACTTAGTCCGGGAACCTCCCAATTGGCCTATAACCAAAATGGGGGATCATGCAACACATAACACATAGAAGCACGTAGTAGCACATTGGGAGGGGAAAGACATATAAATAAACTTACGTGTGATCATACACATACTAAGAATAGTCCTAAAGTTTCATACAACATCCACCTAGGTCAACGGGTTACCAATTCAACTAGCATGCAATTCCTAGGATTCATTTAACCTACGAACGGTAACCAAAATATCAAACTAGACTCGAGCACCACAAATGGGGTCCGTTGGGACACCATGGGGAGTGGGGAACATCTAACGGGGAAGCCACAGACCCGGGGTGGGGTACGGACCAGCGGGTAGCCGGTGGTGGGGGTCACCCGCCGGCTGCCCGCCGGAGAACACTATTCCGGGCAGCGGGTCGCCGGCGGGTAGGCGGCTGCCCGCTGCCGGGCGGTGTTCTTCGGGCAGCAGGTAGGTGGCGGGTTCCCCTACCCCCACCTACCCCCCACTGACTCTTTACTCACATATTCCTCCCGGGAACCTTCGTGGAACCCGAAACCATGCCCTTAGATACTTTAAATGCAAATAACGACACCACGTAAGCAATTAACGGATCAAAAGCAAGAATCATGTAGGACTTATCTTATTACGACATCTAAATATAAATAACACCCGAACATGCGAATTCCCACCCAAATATAAATCAAGAACATCACAATACAAATTCCCAATCCATCCTAGGGCTCTAATCCCACCCAAATCATCACGAACATATTTTATTTTTTAACATCAAGAAATATCAAGATTCGTCAAGAATCATCACATTAAAATCAAGAACTTCTTTTCAACATCAAGATAATCAAGATTATCAAGGAAGCATATAAATCATCTTATCGATCATCAAGAACATAACACAATTATCATAGAATAATTCATCAAGACACGAGAATATAGAGGGAGGCCAAGGAAGGAGATTATAGCGAAGAAAATAGGTTTTGTTGAGACATGGGTTGCCTCTTAGCCTTAATTAATTCCTTGGCTATGAAGGGTCTTTCTTTAAGCTTTCTTCCTTCTTGATTTCTCCAAAGGGAATTCTTGGAACTTCTTGTGTGGTGAGAGATTATTGTGGTGTAAGATCTAAGTGCCTCCTATATCCCTATTTATATATTTAAGAGTCCTAATTAGGGTCTGAATGGTATGGTTTTAGTTAATTCCGACCGCGGGTAGGTGGCGGGTGCCCTACCCCCATCTACCCCCCACTGACTCTTTTTCACAATAAACGCCCCGGGATCCTTTATGGAACCCGAAACCATGCTTAGACACCTTTAAACACAATTGATGACACCACGTAGACAATTAACAGATTAAAAGCAAGAATCATACGGCACGTATCCTATCGTGATTTCTAAACCAAAAACAACACACGAGCATGCGAATTCCCACCCAATACAACAAGAATAGCACCATATGAATTTCACGATACATCCTAGGGCTCTAATCATATTTTAATCAACAAGAACATAACTCATCTCTTAATATCAAGAAACATTAGGATCTATCAAGAACATCACACAATCATCAAGAATCCCTTATCATCATCAAGATTATCAAGATCACACATAAAATCATATCACCAATTATCAAGATCACATCATCAATATCATAAACGATTCATCAAGACACAAGAATATAGAGGGATGCCTAAGAGGGGGATCATAGCTAAGAAAATAGGTTTTGTTGAGACATGGGTTACCTCTTAGCCTTAATTAATTTCCTTGGCTATGAAGGGTCTTTCTTTAAGCTTTCTTCTTTCTTGATTCCTCCTGAGGGGATTCTTGGAACTTCTTGTGTGGTGGGAGATTATTGTGGTGTGAGATCTAGGTGGCTCCTATGTCCCTATTTATATATATTCCTAAGAGTTCTAATTGGGGTCTAAATACTATGGGCTTGCTAATTCCATTCCTTATAAGACTAAGGACTTGTTTTAGGGATAAGGGTCCATGGTCCATAGTGGACCATATTAATTAATTAAAGAGAATCCTAATCATAATCTGAATGGTAAAAGGCCTACTTCCTTTATTCCTAATAGATAACTAGATCTAGGATTCCTAATTAGAATCTGACTAGTAAAAGGTTAACTTTCTTTATTCCTAATGGGCTTAAAACTCTAGTTTAGGCAAGGGTCTACGATTCATGATGGACCTTACTAATTATAGGGAAACCTAACCATATTGAATCATATTTAATTATTATTAACGGGATTAATTAAATAATTAATCCGGGATTGAAGGCCATAACACGGGGTGTTACACACTCCCCCCCCCCTTACGAGAAGCTTCGTCCCCGAAGCTTAGAAATCCTACAGGGATAACGAGTCAAAAGTAGTACGGTGGTCATATACAGAGAATGCATTCTATGGGGAGACTATATAATTGTATATCTATGTGTCCTGGGTTTTTGGGAACGATTGGGTTAAATGGATTAAGAGTGTGGGTTTCAAGCTTGAGGACAAAGTGAATCTAGGAATTAGGATCAAAGTTTTCAAGGTTTGCAACTTTAGGAGGTGAGGTTGCTACCATTTATGGAATCGTTAAAATAGGGAATTAAGAATGGGGTTTAAAGGGTAGAAAGGGTTTTGCAATAAGGAGGGGCTCGGTTGTCCAAGGGAGGGAAAGGGATTCGGCTAGGATGGGTTAAGGTTTCTCGATTCAAGTGACTATTCTGGTTTGATGCTTTGATCACGACGTATTGATGAACTGATGATCCTTCTCCTTTAGTGTTGGCACTTGCTTTACTTTAAGATCCTTGTCGGACCTTGCTTCCCAAGCTTAAGTTTCGTCCTTCTTTTCTATCTTGAGGGAATCACCCGCGATGATTTAATACTTACTTCTTTAATGCGTCCAAGGTCTTGACCAAGTTTGTTCAACCATGCCAATCTTTTAGGGCGCACTTCCCAAATTCTTCCCAAAGTCTCTTGGGAGTCTATAAACTTTGGGTTGACTTTCTCTTCTTATTGAATTTCATCTCCTCTTTAGTGAATGGAATTCTTAGTAAGACTTCATGTCTTCCCCGAGGTTCGGCTTTTTGTGCCCTTTTGTGTTACTTTTAATGATGAAGGTGCCCTTGC
Organism: Ipomoea nil; assembly: GCF_001879475.1. Lineage (NCBI taxonomy): Eukaryota > Viridiplantae > Streptophyta > Magnoliopsida > Solanales > Convolvulaceae > Ipomoea > Ipomoea nil. The sequence continues at coordinate 1,956,043 of NW_017617301.1, forward strand.
ATGCTCCTTTTCTTCTTGAAGTGCAGTTGGTTACCTAATCTCGTTGCAGAATGACTCGGTGACTTTACGAGTTATCTCATTTCCTTGTGGGTCCTTAATAACCCTTGAGGTTTTGGCACAAATGTGCTCTTTACCTTTTTCCTAGCACCACGGACCACGTCGTTCTTGATTTCATACAACTTGTAAGGAGTCTTCTGATTTGCTTGAACGATATCCATGGTTTGAAGGAGTCCCGGTCCATCCTTTGCATTTTGACTTTTAAGGCCTTTGTGAGTCCTTAGCACGAGTTCCCAACTCGCCTCCTTGGTTTGCACAATCCTTCACGGCAATCATCCCTAGTCGGTTGCATCGTAGCGTCCAACTTCAACTACACGTGTAATGCAATTGGTTGTAATTTTCCGACGGTGTGTCGCGTGTCAAGGTCTTTTATCGAGGACACCAAGGTCTTATGCATGAAAATGGAAGAAGAGGATATCAAGCCTAAAATCAAGAATTTGTCTGGACAAAATGGCAAATTAAAGAAGAAGTTGAAGACATAATATTCACGTCAATGCTACTCAAAAGATATCCCAGAAGAATTTTCGTTTAAGAAAATTACGATTGGAAGTTTACGCGAAATTAACATGGAGATCAAGCATCTATGGAAAGAAAGGAGTACACCAAAGATGATTGGAAATTTAATTAATAGTTGTACGGATGAAGTGGATGATGCTTGATATATTATGCGAAATGGCTCAAGTTCAAAACTCACTATCAACAATTTTACAAGGTAAAATTTGAGAAGCCAAATTCAATTAAATCTAATGGAGTTGGGCGCTAGTCTAGCTATGGGCGCCAATTACAAGTGGAAATTGGGAAGCAATTTCACTTGGGTGCCAATTGAGAAGCAATTGCACTTGGGAGCCGATTCCATAGCAACTGAAATTGGGGTCTAGTTCGAAGCAATTGAAATTGGGTGGGAGCTAGTTTCGAAGCAATTGAAATTGGGAGCAAGTTAGTTCGAAGCAATTGAAATTGGGAGCAAGTTAGTTCGAAGCAATTGAAATTGGGAGGCAATGTAGAACAGAAATTGGGAGCCAATTCAAGTTGTAGTATGGGATGCAATTCAAATTGGGGACCAATTAAAAGAAGTTGTAGTATGGGATGCAATTCAAATTGGGGACCAATTAAAAGAAGACATTGAGGAGCAATTGAATTGAGATTAAATTCAATACCAGGAGAAGTCTGGGAGCCAATTTCGAAGTCAAGGCCAGTACAATTCAAATTGAGAAATTTCGAAGTCAAGGCCAGTACAATTCAAATTGAGAAGTAATTGAAGCACTAGGAGAAGTTAAGAGCCAATTGCAAGTCAAAGTCAATTGGGAGCCAATTTCAAAGGAGAAATTCAATTTGGGTGCCAATTACAAGCCAATTGAAATTGGGTGTCCAATTACAAGCCAATTGAAATTGGGTGTCAATTATAAAGGAGAAATTCAAATTGGGTGGAAGTTCAAAGCCAGTTTGAAATCTGAGAACACCCAGACGTGAGAATGAAGAAGATGAAGAAGAACTTACAGTGAAAATATTCTCACAAGGAAAAATACTAGTCTAACTAGTATGGGATTAAATTAAAGTGTATTTTTTATCCCAAAGATACAAGGACCACTTCAGAGCTGATCAAAGAAGCCATTCTACACCAAAACTGAGACCCAGATATTCCCACTCAACGTAAAACCAGAGGAATATCAGATGAAGTTTGGGAGCACATTTACATAGAGATGAAGATCCATCAACGGCTAGCTTATCTTTTTCTGACATCTTTGCAGAAGATAAGATAAGATCTCTAACAAAAGATACAAGATTTCAAAAATGAGATCATCTCTATCCAACGGGCAGATCCTCATTACCAGCTATAAAATGATGAAGATATGAAGACTTGAAGATCACGGAGCAATACGAACTCAAAAAGCAAAGAGCTAAAAATTCAAAGAGCTAAAATCTTCAAGTGTGAGAAAAGAACTCAAAGAGCTTCAAGAGAAAAATATTCTGAGAGTTCTTAAACAGAGCTAAACAGAGCATAAAAATCAAGTGCTTTACTTGATACATCCAAAGAGAGAAAACACTCAGATCTTTCAAGAGAAATCATTCCAGAGTGTTTAATCTTCATCAAAGAGACCTGCGCATCATTGAAGATCAACTACAGAGTCTCAGAAGTTGGAAGCACGACAACACTTGTTTTGGAGAAAAACAAGAGAATGGAGGAAAGTAGCACGGAGCTGTGAAATCCTGGATTATCACACGAAGCTGTGAGATCCGAAGCAGCAGTGTCGGAGGAACTGGGCGTGATTAGTGCGGGCTTTGTGATCAAAGCACTAGATCACGGGATACGTTTCTACCGGAGTGTGGAAGACGGGGGGAAAGTAACGCGGAGTCGTGAAATCCTGGGATAGTAGCGCGGCGACATGAAACCCGAAGCAGCAGTGTGGTGTCACTGGGCGTGATTAGTGCGGGCTTTGTGATCAAAGCACTAGATCACGGAAATTCATTGTATATTGGAACCAAGAAGTAGTGGATATAGTGAATTGCTCTTGGAGATAAGAGCAAGTGGAGTAGGAGGATTACACCACTTCGCGAACCACTATAATTGTCTTGTGTTCTTTACTGCTTTCTTTACTTACTGCTCTTTACTTAATTGCTCTACACGAGATATATCCTCACATAATCTCACACACACTTTATCGTTATTTAATTTCCGCTGTGCACCATACTCTAACAATCTAGTTAAGAGTTTTGGTTTATCTCTCTGGCTTAGCAATTGTTGTGCTATGCGAAAAAGTTTGAAAGTCTATTCACCTCCACCCCCCCACCCTCTAGACTTTCACCTTACCTCTTTTGGGACCAACAATTGGTATCAGAGCCTGTAGCCTATTTGAGTCAGTTCATACCAACCTTTGGTATTAAAACACGTTGCCTAATTGGGTTAACTGTTTTTGACTGCTAGGCTGATCCATTCTACAAAGTGTGTGACTGGATTAATCTTTCATATCTCTCGTGATGATGATGAACAAAGATTTAGCTCAAAATCAATTATTCTCTCTTGATAAATTTGATGATTGGAAAGTTCGTATGCAGGTACACTTATCGGCTTTACGCGATGAAATGTGGGAAGTTATTTCCACTGGCCCTATCGAAATATTAAAAGTCAATACGGCGTTTGTCCTATCCCCGGATGCTCCACAGTACGTACAAAAGCCTAAACGGGAATGGACATCGAATGATAGAACGCGGAATAATCTTGACAATATTGCCAAGGATATTCTATTCAAAGCCATGGATGATACAATATTTCCGAACATCCGAAAGTGTGCTACAGCTAAAGAAATATGGGAAACTCTCATCAAGATTGGCGAAGGAGATGAACAAGAAAAAGACAATAAGCTCACAATCGCCATGAAGAAGTTTAAAGATTTCAAAATGCTCTCAAATGAAAGTGTTGCAGACATGGAAGCTCGAATGATCAAAGTTCTTGGAGAGATTAGTGATCTTGGCAAAAATATTAGCAAAAAATAAATTAATCTCAAAATCCTACGAGGCTTACCATCTGCATGGGATATGAAGGCTACGGCTATGCGCGATCACCGAGATCTAAGAATGTTGTCAACAGACAAATTATTTAGCGATCTAAAAGCATATGAGTTCGAAATGAAGGCCAAAGATGATGATGTTCATGAAGCTCGAAATTCTGCTCTAATGGCCGAACAACCGTCAACCTCCAGGTCAGTAGAAAATAATGTTGATTTTATGACTGACGAACAGTTTGCTCTTTTTCTGAAAAGATTTAAAAGGTCTATGAGAAAAGGAGACAACAAAAATTCTGCTCGTGGAAAATTCGTCCCTCGCACACCACAAGAAGAAAAGGTTGAAGAAAACAACAATTTGTGCTACAATTGCCGCAAACCCGGCCATTTTAAAATAAATTGTCCATATCCGATCGTTACCAAGTATCAAGGCAAAAATGTTGAATCTACACTGAACAAATCCGAAAGCAAAAGGTTCAAGCGCAATAAAAGAAAAGCTCTCGTTAGCAACGAACCGAATGAAAATGATGATTCGGAGGATTCATCTTCAAGCGATGAAAGTTCAAGTTCGGATGATGATACGGCGCTAATATGCAAGCTAATTGAGTTGAGTACAAGTGAAGATTATCTTATGGCTCTTGAAGCAGAGGAAGAAGAGGTAACATCTAATTCTTTCAATTCTGTTAATTCCTCTTTTTCTCATGAATCTGTTGATAATCTAATGCGAGATTGTCAAGAGATTATGCTCACTCATCCTCAACTCAAGGAGCGCAATAATATTCTAATTTTTGAAAAAGAAGAAATGAATAAAAAATTGCAAGGTACTTTACTTGAAGTGAGTAAATTGAAGAATGAAAATATTCATCTTCAAGAAGAGTGTAAAGCAAGAGAGGTTAAAGAACATAACCTTCGGGCAACCATTGCTACGTTCACTAACTCGTCCAAAATAATGGATAAGATGGTGAGCATGCAAAAGCCATCAGGAGATAGAACCGGAATCGGTTATGACTCCACATGTTCTCAAACCCCTCAAAATCTGGCTAATTCTACTACTACTTTAAATAATAAAGTTCAAGTGGTAAAATTTGTTAAAAGTCAGAATAGCACGATGAGACAAGGACTTGTCTATCAATCAAATGCTAAGTTGAATGTTGAAAGGCCGAAACAATTCAATTATACGGAAAAACAACAAAAATTCTATAAGCAAAGATATGCCAGAGAGTCAAGTGCAAAAAGATTTCATATAAAAGATGGAAGCTTTTCTAGAAATAAAGTTGGGAGATTTTATCCCACTCAAAAGGATTGGTTGTGTAATAGATGTAATACTTTTTATAGACCAAAGCAACAATCCTCTTCCCAGGTGCCAAAATATAAAAATGTTTTTCAAAATCCGGCGCCAAAAATGTTTTCAAAAGTATGTTATGATTTTCATGTTTCAAATGGTTACAAATCACCCAATCTTAATTCAATAAGATCTAGGTGGGTTTGGTTACCAAAAATCACTAACAACAAAGGACCCAAGCAAGTATGGGTACCTAAAGTTAATTAATTACATCGATAGTGGGTGCTCACGCCACATGACTAGAAATAAATCATATCTAGTGAATTTCAAAGAAATCGATGGACCAAAAGTTATATTCGGTGGAAATCAAAATTATGGAATTACAAAAGGAGTTTGCACGATCAAGAAAAATGGATTGAAGATTGAAGATGTTTCTTTCGTTGAAGGATTAAAATTTAATTTTTAGAGCACTAGTCAATTTTGTGATAAAAGCTATCTTGTACAATTTTCTAAAGATAATTGCCTAATAAAAAATGAGCTCACAAATGAGATTATTCTATCTGGAAAAAGGCGAAAGAATATGTACATTGTTGATTGGAGTACAAGCAAAGATTCAGTGTGCTTAATGGCCAGAAATTCGAATGAAGTTAATTGGGAATGGCACAGAATGCTCAACCACTTAAACTTCAAGACTATCAATCAATTTGCAAAGAAGAATCTAGTTGAAGGCTTGCCAGATATTATCTTCAAGAAGGACCAAGTGTGTGATGCATGCCAACACGGAAAGCAAATCAAATCATCATTCAAATCAAAGACACACGAGCCAATGTCAAGACCGCTAAGCTTACTACACATGGACTTATTTGGACCGGTTGATCCAATAAGTGTAAGTGGTAAGAAATATACTCTCGTTGTTGTTGATGATTTTTCCAGGTACACTTGGACCGTGTTTGTCAAGAAGAAAAATGAAGTTGAGCAAGTTCTACCGAAGCTGCTGAAGCTACTACAAAATGAGAAAGAATTGCAAGTATCAAAAATACGAACGGATCGCGGAGCCGAGTTTGTGAATGGAGTTATACAAGCTTTTTGCAATTCACAAGGAATTTCTCATCAATTATCTGCCGCAAGAACACCGCAACAAAACGGTGTTGCCGAAAGAAGAAATCGGACGCTCAAAGAAGCCGCACGAGTGATGATTAGTGCTTCCGGTCTCCCGAAACGCTATTGGGCGGAAGCTATCAACACTGCTTGCTACACGCAAAATCGAAGCATGATCCATAAGTAGTACAAGAAGACGCCATATGAGCTTTATAAAGGGAGAAAACCAAATATTGGTTATGTAACACCCCGGATTTTCAAGACTTTTAAAACTTATAAAGTAAAGGTGAAATCTCATTAAATCCCAAAGCATAATACAAGAGTACGGGGTGCTATGCCACACCTAAGCTAGAGAACTCAGGTGCACAGGCTAACTAACTAATATCCTCAATAATGTAAACGCATAAACATGGCACGCAGGCCGAAAGGGAAACTATCTACTTCTACGCTCCAAGTTCTAGCGCGCTCCAGTGACTTACTCTTCTATGCCTGAAAGCCAAATATATCTGTTCAGCGAGAGATGCTGGTAACCCACTCCAACGCGTTGAAATACAATACATATAGATATATATATAGATATATGAAAACCGTTTTGAACATGAAGATATATCCTACGAACTCTAGCTTTTAAAACAGGGATAGACTCAACAGGTAGGGCTAAGCACAGACAGCAGTTATACCAAGCATATACAGTTTACAATAGGCAAGACAGATAAGATAAGCACAATTAATAATCATAACCCAACATATACGATTCCCGGTATAAATCCCATAGTCTCATCCCCAAGATACTCATAACAACAACTCATCCATACTTCATCACATAGCACACTTTATTGGCGCCACAGGACCAATCGCATGCCCATACATGAGGGTCAGCGCATATAGCTCTGACACGGCCCCGCAGCACCCTGCACCGTCTCACAGCACGGAGGGGTCGATCGCAACCGACCGATGAGCCGCAGCTCTATATAATATTTATATACCTGACCGGTCTTTACCAGCCTGGTTAACAGTTGGGATGGTTCTCAACCCATTCAACTGCCCGTATAATGGACCTTTGTCCTATATAATATTTATATACCTGACCGGTCTCTACCAGCCTAGTTAACAGTTGGGATGGTTCTCAACCCATTCAACTGCCCGTATAGTGGACCTTAGTCCTATATAATATTTATATACCTGACCGGTCTCTACCAGCCTGGTTAATAGCCGGTATGGTTCTCAGTCCACCCGACTGCCCGTATAGCCCGATTGATCTCAACCAAATCGGAGTAACATGCACACATAACACATAGCAAGCACATGCAACCCACATTAACACATTGGGAAGGGGGAGAAAACGTATAACAAAACCTATGCGTGATCCTTCATATACTAAGAATATTCCTAAGGGGTTCATACTTCTTTCACCTAGGTCAACGGGATACAATTCAACTAGCATGCAATATATAAGACTCATACGACCTACGAACGGTCCCCGAAAATCAAACTAGACATAGGCACGATAGACGGAGTCCGTTGGGACACCACGGAGGTCGGGGGAACACCAAACGGGGAAGCCAAAATCCCAAATTGGGGTGCAAACCAGCGGGTAGTCGGTGGGTGAGGGTTCACCCGCCGGCGGCCGCTATTCCGGGTAGCGGGTGCCCTGCGGGCAGCTGCCCGCCCGCCTGCTGCCCGCTGCAGGCGTTGCCCGAGAAGTTGGGATGGTTAACAGTTGGGATGGTTCTCTATATAATATTTATATATCTGACCGGTCTTTACCATCCTGGTTAACAGTTGGGATGGTTCTCAACCCATTCAACTGCCCGTATAATGGACCATTGTCCTATATAATATTTATATACCTGACCGGTCTCTACCAGCCTGGTTAACAGTTGGGATGCTTCTCAACCCATTCAACTGCCCGTATAGTGGACATTAGTCCTATATAATATTTATATACCTGACCGGTCTCTACCAGCCTGGTTAACAGACGGAATGGTTCTCAGCCCACCCGACTGCCCGTATAGCCCGATCGATCTCAACCAAATCGGGGTAACATGCACACATAACACATAGCAAGCACATGCAACCCACATTAACACATTGGGAAGGGGGAGAAAACGTATAACAAAACCTATGCGTGATCCTTCACATACTAAGAATATTCCTAAGAGGTTCATACTTCTTTCACCTAGGTCAACGAGACACAATTCAACTAGCATACAATATATAAGACTCATACGACCTACGAACGGTACCCGAAAATCAAACTAGACATAGGCACGATAGACGGAGTCCGTTGGGACACCACGGGGGTCGGGGGAACATCAAACGGGGAAGCCAAAATCCCAAATTGGGGTGCAAACCAGCGGGTAGCCGGTGGGTGAGGGTTCACCCGCCGGCGGCCGCTATTCCGGGCAGCGGGTGCCCGGCCGGCAGCTGCCCGCTGCCGGCGTTGCCCAAGAAGGCCGCGGGTAGGTGGCGGGTCCCGTACCCCCACCTACCCCCCACTGACTCTTTTTCACCAAAAATGCCCCGGGAACCTTTGTGGAACCCGAAACCATGCTTAGACACTTTCAAACGCAATTGATAACACACGTAGACAATTAACGGATCAAAGATCGAGAAACATAAGGCACATAACCTATCATGCTTTTCTAAACATAATCAACACCCAATCATGCGGATTCTCACCCAATATACCAAGAATAATTCCATACGATACAACCTAGGGTTCTAATCATTTTTAAATCAACAAGGACACAATTCATCTTCTAATATCAAGATTCGGTAAGAATATCACATAAACATCAAGAACATCCTACAATCATCAAGAACATCATATAATCATCAAGAACACCATAATCATCAAGAACCTTTCATCACCAAGATCACCCATGGAATCATCCCATCAATCATCAATAATAATATCACAAATCATCAATACACAATAATATGGGGAAATCCTAAGAGGGGAATCATAGCTATGAAAATAGGTTTTGTTGAGACATGGCTTACCTCTTAGCCTTAATTAATTCCTTGGCTATGAAGGGTCTTTCTTTAAGCTTTCTTCTTTCTTGATTTCTCCTAAGGGGATTCTTGAAACTTCTTGTGTGGTGAGAGATTATGGCGGTGAAAGATCTAGGTGCCTCCTATATCCCTATTTATATATTTAAGACTCCTAATTAGGGTCTGAATGGTATGGGTTTACTAATTCTATTCCTTATAGGAGTAAGGGCTTATTTTAGGGATAAGGGTCCATGGTCCATAGTGGACCATATTAATTAATTAAAGGGAATCCTAATCGTAGTCTGAATAGTAAAAGGCCTACTTCCTTTATTCCTAATAGATAACTAGGTCTAGGATTCCTAATTAGAATCTGAATAGTAAAGGGTTTACTTTCTTTATTCCTAATAGGCTTAAGACTCTAATTTAGGCAAGGGTCCACGGTTCATGGTGGACCTTATTAATTAATTAAAGGAAACCTAACCGAATTAAATCATATTTAATTATTATTAACGGGATTACTTAAATAATTAATCCGGGATTGAAGGCCGTAACACGGGGTGTTACACTCTCCCCCCCTTACGAGAAGCTTCGTCCCCGAAGCTTAGAAATCATTACGGGGGTAACGAGTCCAAAGTAGTACGGTGGTCCTATAACGAAAGCATTCTACGGGGAAACTGTATAATTGTATGTTTATGTGTGCTGGGTCTTTGGGAACGATTAGGTTTAAAGGGCTAAAAGAGTGGGTTTCAATCCTGAGGACAATGTGAATTTAGGAATTAGGATCAAAGTTTTCAAGGTTGCAACTTAGGGTGTGAGGTTGCCACCTTGTATGGAATCATTAAAATAGGGGATCAAGAGTGTGGTTGAAGGGTAGAAAGGGTTTTGAAATAAGGAGGGGGGCGATTTTCCGAGGGAAGGAAGGGAATTCGGCTAGGATGGGTTAAGAGTTCTCGATCTTCAAGTGACTATTTTGGTTTGATGCTTTGATCACGACGTATTAACGAACTGATGATCCTTCTTCCTTGGTGTTGGCACTTGCTTGACTTTAAGATCCTTGTTAGACTTTGCTTCCCAGGCTAAGGTTTCATCCTTCTCCCCTATCTTGAGGGAATCTCCCGTGATGATTTAACACTTACTTCTTTAATGCGTCCAAGGTCTTGACCAAGTTTGGTCAACCAAGCCAATCTCTTAGGGCTCACTTCCCAAATTCTTCCCAAAGTTTCTTGGGAGTCGGTAAACCTTGGGTTGATTTTCCCTTCTTATTGAATTTCATCTCCTCTTTAGTGAATGAAGTTCTTAGTAAGACTTCATGTCTTCCCCGAGTTTCGACTAGTTGTGCCTTTTTGTGTTACTTTTAATGGTGAGGGTGTCCTTGCATGCTCCTTTTCTTTTTGAAGCGCAGTTGGTTACCTAACCTCGTTGTGGAATGACTCGGTGACTTTACGAGTCATCTCATTTCCTTGTGGGTCCTTAATGACCCTTTAGATCTTGGCACAAATGTGCTTTTTTTACTTTTTGCCTAGCACCACGGGCTACGTAGTTCTTGATTCCATACAACTTGTAAGGAGTCCTCTGATTTGCTTGAACGAGATCCATGGTTTGAAGGAGTCCTGGTCCATCCTTAGCATTTTGACTTTTAAGGTCTTTGTGAGTCCTTAGCACGAGTTCCCAACTCGCCTCCTTGGTTTGCACAATCCTTTATGCCAATCATCCCTAGTCGGTTGCATCGTAGAGTCCAACTTCAACCCTACGTGTAATGCAATTGGTTGTGCTTTTCCAATGGTGTCTTGCGTGTCAAGGTCTTTTATCGATGACACCATGTTTGGGCGACCCATGGTTCTTTACCCAAGACTCGCGTTCATCAATCGAGGCACACAAGTGCGCCATGAATCAATAAAGTGAGGAGTTAAGAAATCAGCACATTGTACCAGTGGGCGCGAGGTGGGCGGTCGTCCGCCTGCCAAGCTCCTGTTGGGGACCCGTCAAGGTCCCGTTGGGGACCCGCGGGAAGGTGACTAGGAAGAGTGAATTCCTTTGGGGAAAATCCCAAGAATGCACAGATTCAAGTCCCGACAAGCCCCATGTCCATGTGCACAATAGAAGGGACTTGAATACATAGGGTGGCCCATCGTATAGTTTTATTGATCCTTAGGTACGAGTTTATAGATGAGTCAAGACTCTCGCATGTTCTTTTTGCTCAGTAGGTCGGGTCCGGTTTCCAATTAGCAACCTCGTCACCTTCACCAGGTGGTTGGTTATAAGCCAACTTTGTCTTTGCCTTGCTTGATTAATGATAAGCCTTCTTCATTTTTCTTGGAGTTCGGCTTGTCGCTCGTTCTTTGTTCAATCCTTTGGTGACCAAGTGTTTGGTGATGCATTTCTCTTCCTTGGAATGCATTGATTGACTGCCTTTGACGTCGCATGCTGTTTTGGCGATTTTGTGTGTTACATGTACTTCTTACGGTGTCATAAAACCATCAAGGTCCTTGTTCCCAGGTAAGACCCTTATCACCAGGAGGCTCTAGTTGTATGATACTTTCCATGCGTCTGTTGCCTCTTCTTGTCATATCGAGTTCTTTTCGACAATTCATGCTAAAGATTGAGAAAAGACGTTGTTTATGTACTACTTTTCTTTCTTGCATTTAATTGGCGTTCCCGGTCTCCGGGCTGGGATAGTTGCGCCCATTCTAAACCAGTTCCGGAAGGGTTCGCTCATGCTGGAGGGAGTGGTCTCCCACTTCCGTTACTCCTTCTTTCGGGTTTGTCCTTAAATTCCACATTTGGTAGAAGTTGGCATTACTGGTGTAGGCTTCGTTGGGTGTGCGGGGTTTGCTTACAATTAGGGCCTGTCACAGACTTCTTTATCTTGGTTGTCTCTGTAGGATCTAATTCAGGCGCGAAACGAGCCAGTTGGAGGGATCGTTTGTGGTATTCCCTGATGGTGGTCATCCCTTGTTTTAGGTAGAGGATTTTCCTCATACATGATTGCCCTTACAGGTGCGGGGTCGAATCGTCCCCGTAGCCGTGCCCCTAGGCACTCTTAGTTGAACCCCTGGTTGTTGCCCATAAGTGGGTTCTTCGTGGATTTATCAAAGATCAGCCTCGTGTCTTGAAGTGAAATGAGGCTATCCCTACGCGGCGTTCCTCTGGGTATTCCACTAATCCCGAGGACTTTGTTGAAGGTTCGGGTTCATTCTTCGAGGATTGTGGGATCCTTGACTGTCTTCTTGTTGGCGCCATGCTGCTGGTTTTCAGGGTCAATATTTATTGTATCGATGAGTTAGTGTGCTGCACCCTTACCTTTGTGTGGTAAGCGTAGCGGGAAGTTATTTTAAGTTTAGAGAGGGATAAGGTGAGGGGAGGTTACGTGTAGGTTTCACAATCTCACTGCGCGTCCTAAGATTCCTGAATCCAATGTTCCTAAGTACCTAGAGTTCAAGCCTAATGTCCTAAAGTCCGGTCTTAAGAGTCTCATCCTAGGGTCAAACTTAGGCTTTGATGCCAACTGTAACACCCCGGATTTTCAAGACTTTTAAAACTTATAAAGTAAAGGTGAAATCTCATTAAATCCCAAAGCATAATACAAGAGTACGGGGTGCTATGCCACACCTAAGCTAGAGAACTCAGGTGCACAGGCTAACTAACTAATATCCTCAATAATGTAAACGCATAAACATGGCACGCAGGCCGAAAGGGAAACTATCTACTTCTACGCTCCAAGTTCTAGCGCGCTCCAGTGACTTACTCTTCTGTGCCTGAAAGCCAAATATATCTGTTCAGCGAGAGATGCTGGTAACCCACACCAACGCGTTGAAATACAATACATATAGATATATATATAGATATACGAAAACCGTTTTGAACATGAAGATATATCCTACGAACTCTAGCTTTTAAAACAGGGATAGACTCAACAGGTAGGGCTAAGCACAGACAGCAGTTATACCAAGCATATACAGTTTACAACAGGCAAGACAGATAAGATAAGCACAATTAATAATCACAACCCAACATATACGATCCCCGGTATAAATCCCATAGTCTCATCCCCAAGATACTCATAACAACAACTCATCCATACTTCATCACATAGCACACTTTGTTGGCGCCACAGGACCAATCGCATGCCCATACATGAGGGTCAGCGCATATAGCTCTGACACAGCCCCGCAGCACCTTGCCCCGTCTCACAGCACGGAGGGGTCGATCGCAACCGACCGATGAGCCGCAGCTCTATATAATATTTATATACCTGACCGGTCTTTACCAGCCTGGTTAACAGTTGGGATGGTTCTCAACCCATTCAACTGCCTGTATAATAGACCTTTGTCCTATATAATATTTATATACCTGACCGGTCTCTACCAGCCTGGTTAACAGTTGGGATGGTTCTCAACCCATTCAACTGCCCGTATAGTGGACCTTAGTCCTATATAATATTTATATACCTGACCGGTCTCTACCAGCCTGGTTAACAGCCGGTATGGTTCTCAGCCCACCCGACTGCCCATATAGCCCGATTGGTCTCAACCAAATCGGGGTAACATGCACACATAACACATAGCAAGCACATGCAACCCACATTAACACATATGGAAGGGGGAGAGAACGTATAACAAAACCTATGCGTGATCCTTCACATACTAAGAATATTCCTAAGGGATTCATACTTCTTTCACCTAGGTCAACGGGATACCAATTCAACTAGCATGCAATATATAAGACTCATACGACCTATGAACGGTACCCGAAAATCAAACTAATCATAGGCACGATAGACGGAGTCCGTTGGGACACCACGGGGGTCGGGAGAACATCAAACGGGGAAGCCAAAATCCCAAATTGGGGTGCAAACCAGCGGGTAGCCGGTGGGTGAGGGTTCACCCGCCGGCTGCTCGCCGGCGGCCGCTATTCCGGGCAGCGGGTGCCCGGCGGGCAGCTGCCCGCCCGCCGGTTGCCCGCTGCCGGCGTTGCCCAAGAAGGCCGCGGGTAGGTGGCGGGTCCCGTACCTCCACCTACCCCCCACTAACTCTTTTTCACCAAAAATGCCCCAGGAACCTTTGTGGAACCCGAAACCATGCTTAGACACTTTCAAACGCAATTGATAACACACGTAGACAATTAACGGATCAAAGATCGAGAAACATAAGGCACATAACCTATCATGCTTTTCTAAACATAATCAACACCCAATCATGCGAATTCCCACCCAATATACCAAGAATAATTCCATACGATACAACCTAGGGTTCTAATCATTTTTAAATCAACAAGGACACAATTCATCTTCTAATATCAAGATTCGGTAAGAATATCACATAAACATCAAGAACATCCTACAATCATCAAGAACATCATATAATCATCAAGAACACCATAATCATCAAGAACCTTTCATCACCAAGATCACCCATGGAATCATCCCATCAATCATCAATAATAATATCACAAATCATCAATACACAATAATATGGGGAAATCCTAAGAGGGGAATCATAGCTATGAAAATAGGTTTTGTTGAGACATGGCTTACCTCTTAGCCTTAATTAATTCCTTGGCTATGAAGGGTCTTTCTTTAAGCTTTCTTCTTTCTTGGTTTCTCCTAAGGGGATTCTTGGAACTTCTTGTGTGGTGAGAGATTATGGTGGTGAAAGATCTAGGTGCATCCTATATCCCTATTTATATATTTAAGACTCCTAATTAGGGTCTGAATGATATGGGTTTACTAATTCTATTCCTTATAGGACTAAGGGCTTATTTTAGGGATAAGGGTCCATGGTCCATAGTGGACCATATTAATTAATTAAAGGGATCATAATCGTAGTCTGAATAGTAAAAGGCCTACTTCCTTTATTCCTAATAGATAACTAGGTCTAGGATTCCTAATTAGAATCTGAATAGTAAAGGGTTTACTTTCTTTATTCCTAATAGGCTTAAGACTCTAATTTAGGCAAGGATCCACGGTTCATGGTGGACCTTATTAATTAATTAAAGGAAACCTTACCGAATTAAATTATATTTAATTATTATTAACGGGATTACTTAAATAATTAATCCGGGATTGAAGGTCGTAACACGGGGTGTTACAGGTTATTTTCATATTTTTGGATGCAAATGCTTTATTCATATTAATGATAAATTGCATCTAAAAGCTTTTGATGAGCGTGCAGATGAAGGAATTTTTCTAGGATATTCAGCTACCAGCAAGGCGTACAGAGTTTTGAATAAAAGATCAATGGTGGTTGAAGAATCCATACACGTGGTATTTGATGAAAAATCACAGATCAAAAATGGCACTCTGGACGAAGAATTCGAACAAAATGGTAACAAGTGTCATATTAATTTTTGTGATACTAATGATACGTATGAAGATGATGTTTTGCAGGGAATCGATGAGTTGGAAATTAGTTCTCTAGAAAATCCTATCCCTCACCCAGAAGAAGTTGGAAATTCTTTAAATAATAGTTTTGGAGGTGATGCCGCACGTGAGTATGAGGATGCAGTACAAGTTGGTGATCCAGTTAGTGATCAAGTTGCATGTGATGTTGGTAATCAATTTGAAGACAATTTAATTGAAGAAATTTGAACCAACACTGCCAATTCACAACAAATGGATCCACCCAGTACCATGCACCCATTTCAACCAGATTTAAGATGGTTCAAAAATTACCCTCCAGAATTAATTATTGGGAATATTCATGAAGGCGTGAAAACAAGATCATCTACCATGAAAGCATTGTTCATGTGTTATCTATCCCAAATTGAACCGAAAGAAGTGGACGAAGCTCTTAGTGATCCGGATTGGATAAATGCTATGCAAGAAGAGCTCGATCAATTCAAAAGAAATGATGTTTGGGAACTTGTTCCAAGACCGGCGAACCACAACATTGTTGGAACCAAATTGGTCTTCCGGAACAAAGCAAACGAAGAAGGCATGATTGTTAGGAATAAAGCAAGGCTTGTTGCAAAAGGATACTCTCAAGATGAAGGAATAGAGTTTGATGAAACCTTTGCACCAGTGGCCCGACTTGAATCAATCAGAACTTTCCTAGCCTACGTCGCACACAAAGATTTCACTGTTTATTAAATGGACGTGAAAAACGCATTCTTGAACGGTCTACTCGAAGAAGACGTTTATGTCGAACAACCCCCAGGTTTTGAGGTAAAAGGCAAAGGTGATACAGTCTACAAACTTAAAAAGGCATTGTATGGGTTGAAACAATCACCTAGAGCTTGGTATGATACTTTGTCAATGTTCTTGATAAGCTGTGGATTCACCAAAGGCCTTGTTGACAAAACTCTATTTAAAATTCAAGATGGTGATAATATTTTATTAGTGCAAATATATGTTGATGATATTATTTTTGGAAGCACTAACAATTCTTTGTGTGAAAAATTTTTGAAGCTTATGCAGAATAAATTCGAAATGAGCATGATGGGTGAATTGAATTACTTCTTGGGCTTACAAGTCAAACAACTGAAAGAAGGAGTATTCATCAATCAAGCAAAGTACACTTGCGACTTGATAAAGAAGTTTGGCCTTGATGGAAAATCATCGATCAAAATTCCAATGAGCACATCAACAAGGCTAGACAAAGATGAAGATGGAAAGGATGTCGATCAAACAAAATATAGAGGAATGATTGGTTCGCTTCTATATCTTACTGCAAGCAGGCCAGACATTTCTTATGCTGTGGGAGTGTGTGCAAGATTCCAAGCAAATCAAAATGAAAGCCACCTCACCACAACAAAGAAGATCATACGATATCTGAAAGGCACAATCAATGTTGGATTGTGGTATCCAAAAGGTACAGATTTTACTCTAAAGGGTTTTTCAGATGCGGATTTTGCAGGTTGCAAAATAGACAGAAAAAGCACTTCCGGGACATGCCAGTTCTTGGGGGGAAGGTGTAACACCCCCCAAAAACAGAAAACCTAAAAACAAGTCTTAACACATGCAGATTAACAACAAAACACTAGCACAGCGGATGAAAACCGAAGCTGGATAAAAGAAATCCAAAACAGGGGTGTTATGCCACGTCTACCACACCCGGTAAACGCTAAGGCGAACAATCTGCAAGTGTATCACTATCCCAAAACATCAAACTACAAACAGTCTAAAACCATTGGCACGCAAGCCACAAAAACACAAATCTAAAGGTACAGGTGCTAAGCTACCGGCTCTAGACATCGCGCTCGACTACTCAACACCTGAAAGATACAAAGATAAACATCGGGGCGACGCTCGGTCAGCGAATATTGCTGGCAACCCACCAATACCGTTAAGTATCATAAATAGGTAGATATTTAATATAAAAACCATCACGAGTTGATATGCCTTCCTTATGCCCTGTTCCAACCTTATGGCTACCCCCAACCTTGTACCTTCGAAGCCAACCATTACCTCCAGAAATCCCCTGTACAGCGAAGTCCAACCTTATTCCGCCGGGACCGTCGTCCCCCACCTATAACCACCAACAAAAACCCGCCAATCACGGCAACACATGCCCGGATAACACAATGTTATCCCCCAAACACGTGGACTCAGCCACAGTTCCATAATCATGTCACGGCCACCACGAGGACCGCTGCAATACCTTGGTGACTAGTGTCCCATAGCACTAATCGTGCAATCCAGGTAGAGCCACACACGCACCACCACTCACACGAAACAATCAACGGATTGCAAAGAAGGTATCAAACACACTCAACAAGGAACAAGTCACAACCCAACAACAAAAACGATGAATAACACAAGTTATCATCAACCAAACGGAAGGTATGAACACACACACGCTAGTATTAAGACAACGAACTAGCATGCTTAACAACGGGGAAACTCAAGATAGTTCCGAGGAACACACAAGACACCTCTTGGTTCAACGAAACACAGAGTTGAACACTTAGCACGATTCAAGACACCAAAGATCCTACATGTGTACCTACCATATAGTTCTAGACCTACGAAACATCAAGAAGACGCTCGAATAGTTCCACAAAAGAACAACGGGAGACCAAAAGATCAAAGACCAAGACAAAAGAATCACGGGGAACAAATCCCGAACCAACTCCACCGTGTTCCCCGCGGGTGGACCTACGGGTAGTGCCCCACCCGTGGTCCCGCCCGCGGGGACACTACCCACAGGGCAGCACGTTCCCCGCGGGTAGGCCGGCGGGTGGTGCCCCGCCCGCCGTTCCGCCCGCGGGTACGTCCCTGTACCACAACAAATCCCTTCGGGGATTTTCTCCTCCAAACACAAATTCAAGTCCAAAACATGCCAAATCTCACCAAACACAACAAAATGACTTGAACCAAGGAAAATGCTAAGCAATGGCACAAAGGAATCCTAAACACAAGCTCTAGATATGCAATATCACAAGATAAATGCATAAACTCTCACATTTCATAGAAAAACACAAGTAGAAGCCAAGAAATCATATATAGGTAAGCAAAATAGGTTTTTGTAGAGCATGGGTTACCTCTTGAAGACCAAAAGAGTCTTCTTACACCACAACAAGCTCTCCACTAAGCTCACTAGCCAAACCCACATCAAGATCAAACCAAAAGATCATAAAGATCCCACCTTTAAGAAAAAGACAACTAAGATGGAACCAAAAAGACTAGACAAGCTTAGATCTTACCCTTCTAGATGCCCAAATAGGTGAAAGATTGAATCTTGGAAGCAAAACTTGGAATCTTGACAAAGGTCTCTCTTGGCTTGAAGAACAAGCTACTCTTCTATTCTAGAGAGAAGGTAGAGATATTTTCTAGAAATTGTAAGGGATGAAGAATGAAGAAGTCTTCTAGGTTTAGGTTACAAAACTAACTCTTGGTGAAAAGACAAGGATACCCTTACTAGCTCTTAGAAAGTGTAAGGAACAAGGGAACTCCTCTTAAAGCACAAGGTACAACACCACTTAAAGATTGACTAGTCAAATACTAGTCCATGAGTATCAAAAATCAGGATTTTAGGAATCAATTCCTCAAAAGAAATAGAATTAATTACTCAATTAATTCATGGATTGGAGTGTGGATTTTTGGGGTGTCACAGAAGGCTTGTTTCTTGGTTCAGCAAAAAGCAAAATTCCATCGCAACTAGTGCCGCCAAGGCCGAATATATTGCTGCAGGAAGTTGTTGTGCGCAAATTTTATGGATGAAGCAGCAATTGAAGGATTACGGAGTAAATTGTGATGACATTAGTATTTATTGTGATAATACTAGTGCAATCGCTATCACTCACAATCCGGTGCTTCACTCAAGAACCAAACATATCGACATTCGACACCATTTCATAAGCGATCACGTTGAAAAGTAATATCTGATGATCGAATATATCCCTACGGAAAACCAAGTTGCTGATATTCTCACGAAGCCTTTATGAGAAACGAGATTTTCAACCTTAAGGCACGAGTTGGGAATGATCGAAATGAGCTAAGTATCACTGGACTTATTTTCTCAATTTAAATTGATACTTGTGCTCAAAATAAATTGTTTTACATGAATAAATTGTTTTACGTATTTGCATGTATGTTTTTATTCAAAATATTTATGTGATAAAATTGCAATCTGTGTTAGGAATTTATTTGTTTATTTGCATGTGTTTTTTAACGTGAGATCATATGCCATGCAAATTAATTTGATGAAATGTGCAATTTGGGATTTATTTGATAATTTGGTTAAAATTGCATGTTTTAATGTGTTAATCTGTTTATGAGTATGTGTTCATGTTTTTAGAATTAATTAATTTGTTTGCATTAACAATTTGTCTAAAAATGTGATTTACCGTGTTTATTTAATTATATATGTGCATAATGTGATTTAATGTGTTTAAATCTTTTTCGTGCATATGCATATATGTTTATATAATGTGTTAAAATGCTTTTTGTTAGTTTCTAAAATTTTTAGAATCTGATTTAGCATGTTATTTTATATAAAGTTGTTTCTAAATATAAATTAGGAATATGTGTGTTTGATACGACCATCCACTGTGTACCATCACCTTGAGGACAAGGTAATTTTGAAGGGCATGGAAATGATACACCCATGGTGTTATTATTATTATTATTATTATATAGTGGGATAACTGTTATGAATAAAGTGTAATGGTTTTGATATGCCAAATTTGTATTTGTAGATCCCCCAATTTTATTTCTAGGTCTAGTAGAGTCTTAGACCGTGATCGGGAAATTATTTAATTATGAAAAGAGAAAAACAGAGGAAAATGGATGAAAATAGAAGAAGAAGATATAAAGCCGAAAATCAAGAATTTGTCTGGAGAAAATGACAAATTGAAGAAGAAGAAGATGAATGATACAATATTCACGTCGCTACTACTCAAAGAAGATATCCCAGAAGAATTTTCGTGAAGAAAATTAATATTGGAAGAATGCATGAAATTGACTTAGGGATCAAGCATCTATGGAAAGAAAGAAGTACATCAAATGTGATTGGAGATTTAATCAAAAGTTGTACAGATGAAGTGGATGATGTTTGATATATTATTTGAAATGGCTCAAGTTTGAAACTCACCATTAACAATTTTACAAGGTAAATTTGAGAAGTCAAATTAAATTAATCTGATGGAGTTGGGCACTAGTTTAAGCTTTGGGCGCCGATTACAAGTGGAAATTGGGAAGCAATTTCACTTGGGTGGCAATTGAGATGCAATTGCACTTGGGAGCCGATTTCATAGAAATTGAAATTGGGAGCTAGTTCGAAGCAATAGAAATTGAAATTGGGAGCTAGTTCGAAGCAATTGAAATTGGGAGCCAGTTTCAGAGAAATCAAATTGGGAGCCAGTTTCAGAGAAATCAAAATCAATTGAAATTGGGAGCCAATTGAGGTTGTAGTATGGGATGCAATTTTAAAATTGGGGACCGATTCAAAGAAGACATGGAGATCAAACTGAATTGAGATTGGGAGCCAATTTCAAAGTCAAAGTCAACAATTCAAATTGGGAAGAAATTGAAAGCACCAGGAGTAGTTGGGAGCCAATTACAATGGAGAAATTCAAATTGGGTGCCAATTACAAGCCACTTGAAATTGGGTGTCAATTACAATGGAGAAATTCAAATTGGATGGAAGTTCAAAGCCAGTTTGAAGTCTGAGAACACCCAGACGTGAGAATGAAGAAGATGAAGAAGCCATTCTACACCAAAACTGAGACCCAGATATTTCCACTCAACGTTAAACCAGAGGAATATCAGATGAAGTTTGGGAGCTCATTTACATGGAGATGAAACTCCATCAACGGCTAGCTTATCTCTTTCTGACATTTTTGCAGAAGATAAGATAAGATCTCTGACAAAAGATACAAGATTTCAAAAATGAGAGCGTCTCTTTCCAACGGACAGATTCTCATCACCGGCTATAAAATGATGAAGATGTGAAGACTTGAAGATGCAGGGGGAACAACGAGCAAAGAGCAGAGAGCTAAAATTCTAAGAGCTAAAATCTTCAAGTGTGAGAAAAAGAACTCAGAGAGCTTCAAAAGAAAAATATTCAGAGAGTTCTTAAACATAGCAAAGCAGAGCAAAATATCAAGTGCTTTACTTGATATATTCAAAGATAGAAAACACTCAGAGCTGTCAAGAGAAATCATTCCAGAGTGTTTATCTTCATCAAAGA
Organism: Ipomoea nil; assembly: GCF_001879475.1. NCBI lineage: Eukaryota > Viridiplantae > Streptophyta > Magnoliopsida > Solanales > Convolvulaceae > Ipomoea > Ipomoea nil. The sequence continues at coordinate 1,977,606 of NW_017617301.1, forward strand.
GACCTGCGCATCATTGAAGATCATCTACAGAGTCTCAGAAGTTGGAAGCAAGACAACACTTGTTTTGGAGCAAAACAAGAGAAGGGAGGAAAGTAGCACGGAGCTGTGAAATCCTGGATTGTCACACGGAGCTGTGAGATCCGAAGCAGCAGTGTCGGAGGCACTGGGCGTGATTGGTGTGGGCTTGGTGATCAAAGCACCAGATCACGGATACGTTTCTACCGGAGTGTGGAAGACGGGGGGAAAGTAACGCGGAGTCGTGAAATCCTGGGATAGTAGCGGCGACGTGAAACCCGAAGCAGCAGTGTGGTGTCACTGGGCGTGATTAGTGCGGGCTTTGTGATCAAAGCACTAGATCACGGAAATTCCTTGTATCTTGGAACCAAGGGGTGGTAGATATAGTGAATTGGCTCTTGGAGAAAAGAGCAAGTGGAGTAGGAGGATTACACCACCTCGCGAACCACTATAATTGTCTTGTGTTCTTTACTGCTTTCTTTACTTACTGCTCTTTACTTAATTTCTCTACACGAGATATATCCTCACACAATCTCACATACACTTTATCTTTATTTAATTTCCGCTGTGCACCATACTCTAACAATCTAGTTAATTGTTTTGGTTTATCTCTCTGGCTTACCAATTGTTGTGCTGTGCGAAAAAGTTTGAAAGTCTATTCACCCCCCCCCCCCCCCCTAGACTTTCACCTTACCTCTTTTGGGACCAACAATTGGTATCAGAGCAGGTGTTTACCCGAGTCAAAATTGTCCCTAAAGTGGGTCAACTATTTTTGACTGCTAGACAGATCCATTCTACAAAGTGTGTGAATTGTATTAATCTTTCATATCTCTCGTGATGATGATGAAGAAAGATTTAGTTCAAAATCTATTATTCTCTCTTGATAAATTTGATGATTGGAAATTTCGTATGCAGGTACACTTATCGGCTTTACACGATGAAATGTGGGAAGTTATTTCCACTGGCCCTATAGAAATATTAAAAATCAATACGGCGTTTGTTATATCGCCGGATGCTCCACAGTACGTACAAAAGCCAAAACCGGAATGGACATCGGACGATAGAACGCGGAATAATCTTGATAATATTGCCAAGGATATTCTATTCAAAGCCGTTGATGATACAATATTTCCGAAGATCCGAAAGTGTGCCACTGCAAAAGAAATATGGGAAACTCTCATCAAGATTGGCGAAGGAGATGAACAAGAAAAAGACAATAAGCTCACAATCGCCATGAAGAAGTTCGAAGATTTCAAAATGCTCTCAAATGAAAGTGTTGCAGACATGGAAGCTCGAATGATCAAAGTTCTTGGAGAGATTAGTGATCTTGGCAAAAATATTGGCCAAAAAGAAATTAATCTCAAAATCCTACGAGGCTTACCATCTGCATGGGATATGAAGGTATCGGCTATGCGCGATCACCGAGATCTAAGAATGTTGTCAACAGACAAATTATTTAGTGATCTAAAAGCATATGAGTTCGAAATGAAGGCCAAAGATGATGATGTTCATGAAGCTCGAAATGCTGCTCTAATGGCCGAACAACCGTCAACCTCCAGGTCAGTAGAAAATAATGTTGATTTTATGACTGACGAACAATTTGCTCTTTTTGTCAAAAAGTTTAGAAGGTTTATGCGAAAAGGAGACAACAAAAATTCTGCTCGTGGAAAATTCATCTCTCGCATAACACAAGAAGAAAAAGTCGAAGAAAATAAGGATTTATGCTACAATTGCCGCAAACCCGGACATTATAAAATAAATTGTCCGTATCCAATCGTTAGCAAGTATCAAGGCAAAAATGTTGAATCTACACCGAACAAATCCGAAAGCAAAAGGTTCAAGCGCGACAAAAGAAAAGCTCTCGTTGGCAACGAACCAAACGAAAATGATGATTCGGAGGATTCATCATCAAGCGATGAAAGCTCATATTCGGATGATGATACGGCGCTAATATGCAAGTCAACTGAGTTGAGTACAAGTGAAGATTGTCTTATGGCTCTTGATGCAGAGGAAGAAGAGGTAAGTTCTAATTCTTTCAATTCTGTTAATTCCTCTTTTTCTCGTGAATCTATTGACAATCTAATGCGAGAATGTCAAGAGATTATGCTCACTCATCCTCAACTCAAGGAGCGCAATAATATTCTAATTCTTGAAAAAGAAGAAATGAATAAAAAATTGCAAGATGCTTTACTTGAAGTGAGTAAATTGAAGAATGAAAATATTCATCTTCAAGAAGAGTGTAAAGCAAGAGAGGATAGAGAACATAATCTTAGAGCTACTATTGCTACGTTCACTAATTCGTCTAAAATTATAGATAAAATGGTGAGCATGCAAAAGCCATCAGGAGATAGAACCGGAATTGGTTATGACTCCACATGTTCTCAAACCCCTCAAAATCTGACTAATTCTACTACTACTTTAAATAATAAAGTTCAAGTGGTAAAATTTGTTAAAAGTCAGAATAGCACGATGAGACAAGGACTTGGCTATCAATCAAATGCAAAGTTGAATGTTGAAAGGCCGAAACAAGTTTATACTACGGCAAAGCAACAAAAATTCTACAAGCAAAGATATGCCAAGGAGTCAAGTGCAAAAAGATTTCATAGAAAAGAGGGAAGCTTTTCTAGAAATAAAGTTGGGAGATTTTATCCAACTCAAAAAGATTGGTTGTGCAATAGATGTAATACTTTTTATAGACCAAAGCAACCATTCTCTTCCCAGGTGCCAAAATATAAAAATAATTTTCAAAACCCGGCGCCAAAAATATTTTCTAAAGTGAGTTATGATTATCGTGTCTCAAATGGTTACAAATCGCCTCATCTTAATTCAAAAAGATCAATGTGGGTTTGGTTACCAAAAATCACTAACAGTAAAGGACCCAAGCAAGTATGGGTACCTAAAATTAATTAATCTTTTTTGCAGGATGTTTGGTACATTGATAGTGGTTGCTCACGCCACATGACTAGAAATAAATCATATCTAGTTAATTTCAAAGAAATCGATGGACCAAAAGTTATATTCGGAGGAAATCAAAATTATGGAATTACAAAAGGAGTTGGCACGATCAAGCAAAATGGTTTGAAGATTGAAGATGTTTCTTTCGTTGAAGGATTAAAATTTAATTTGTTGAGCACTAGTCAATTTTGTGATAAAGGCTATCTTGTAGAATTTTCTAAAGATAATTGCCTAATCAAAAATGAGCTCACAAATGAGATTATTTTATCTGGAAAACGGCGAAAGAATATGTATATTGTGGATTGGAGCACTAGCAAAGATTCAGTGTGCTTAATGGCCAGAAATTCAAATGAAGCTAATTGGGAATGGCACAGAAAGCTCAACCACTTAAACTTCAAGACCATCAATCAGCTTGCAAAGAAGAATATAGTAGAAGGCTTGCCAGATATTATCTTCAAGAAGGACCAAGTGTGTGATGCATGCCAACGCGGAAAGCAAACCAAATCATCATTCAAATCAAAGACACACGAGTCAACGTCAAGACCGCTAAGCTTACTACATATGGACTTATTTGGACCGGTTGATCCAATAAGTGTAAGTGGTAAGAAATATACTCTCGTTGTTGTTGATGATTTTTCCAGGTACACTTGTACCGTGTTTCTCAAGAAGAACAATGAAGTTGAGCAAGTACTACCGAAGCTGTTGAAGCAACTACAAAATGAGAAAGAATTGCAAATATCAAAAATACGAACGGATCGCGGAACCGAGTTTGTGAATGGAGTTATACAAGCTTTTTGCAATTCACATGGAATTTCTCATCAATTATCTGCCGCAAGAACACCGCAACAAAACGGTGTTGCCGAACGAAGAAACCGGACGAGTGATGATTAGTGTTGCCGGTCTCCCGAAACGATATTGGGCGGAAGCTATCAACACTGCTTGTTACACGCAAAATCGAAGCATGATTCATAAGCAGTACAAGAAGACGCCATATGAGCTATATAAAGGGAGAAAACCAAATATTGGTTATTTTCATATTTTTGGATGCAAATGTTTTATTCACATTAATGATAAATTGCATCTAAAAGCTTTTGATGAGCGTGCAGATGAAGGAATTTTTCTAGGATATTCAGCTACCAGCAAGGCGTACAGAGTTCTGAATAAAAGATCAATGGTGGTTGAAGAATCCATACACGTGGTATTTGATGAAAAATCACAAATCAAAAATGGCACTCTGGACGAAGAAATTGCACAAAATGGTAACAAGTGTCATATTGATTTTTGTGATACTAATGATACGTGTGAAGATGATGTTTTGCAGGGAATGGATGAGTTGGAAATTAATTCTCTAGAAAATCCCATCCCTCACCCAGAAGAAGTTGGAAATTCTTTAAATAATAATTTTGGGAGTGATGCCTCACGTGGGAATGGAGATGCAGTACAAGTTGGTGATCCAATTAATGATCAAATTGCATGTGATGTTGGTAATCAATTTCAAGACAATTTAATTGATGAAATTCGAACCAACACTGCAAATTCACAACAAATGGATCCACCCAGTACCATGCTCCCATTTCAACCAGATTTAAGATGGCTCAAAAATCACCTTCCAGAATTAATTATTGGGAATATCCATGAAGGCGTGAAAACAAGATCATCTACCATGGAAGCATTTTTCACGTGTTATCTATCTCAGATTGAACCAAAAGAAATTGACGAAGCTCTCAATGATCCGGATTGGATAAATGCTATGCAAGAGGAGCTCGATCAATTCAAAAGAAATGATGTTTGGGAACTTGTTCCAAGACCGCCGAACCACAATATTGTAGGAACCAAATGGGTCTTCCGGAACAAAGCAAACGAAGAAGGCGTGATTGTTAGGAATAAAGCAAGGCTCGTTGCAAAAGGATACTCTCAAGAAGAAGGAATTGATTTTGATGAAACTTTTGCACCGGTGGCTCGACTTGAAGCAATCATAATTTTCCTAGCCTACGCCGCACACAAAGATTTCACCGTTTACCAAATGGACGTGAAAAGCGCATTCTTGAATGGTCTACTCGAAGAAGAAGTTTATGTCGAACAACCCCCAGGTTTTGAGGTAAAAGGCGAATGTGATAAAGTCTACAAACTTAAAAAGGCATTGTATGGGTTGAAACAAGCACCTAGAGCTTGGTATGATACTTTATCAATGTTCTTAATAAGCTGTGGATTCACCAAAGGCCTTGTTGACAAAACTTTATTTAGAATTCAAGATGGTGATCATATTTTATTAGTGCAAATATATGTTGATGATATTATTTTTGGAAGCACTAACAATTCTTTGTGTGAGAAATTTTCGAAGCTTATGCAGAATAAATTCGAAATGAGCATGATGGGTGAATTGAATTACTTCTTGGGCTTACAAGTCAAACAACTGAAAGAAGGAGTATTCATCAATCAAGAAAGTACACCCGCGACTTGATAAAGAAGTTTGGCCTTGATGGAAAATCATCGATCAAAATTCCAATGAGCACATCAATAAGGCTAGACAAAGATGAAGATGGAAAGGATGTCGATCAAACAAAATATAGAGGAATGATTGGTTCACTTCTATATCTTACTGCAAGCAGGCCGGACATTTCTTATGCTGTGGGAGTGTGTGCAAGATTCCAATCAAATCCAAAAGAAAGCCACCTCACTGCAACAAAGAAGATCATACGATATCTGAAAGGCACAATCAATGTTGGATTGTGGTATCCAAAAGGTACAGATTTTACTCTAACGGGTTTTTCAGATGCGGATTTTGCAGGTTGCAAAATAGACAGAAAAAGCACTTCCGGGACATGCCAGTTCTTGGGAGGAAGGCTTGTTTCTTGGTTCAGCAAAAAGCAAAATTCCATCGCAACTAGTACCGCCGAGGCCGAATATATTGCTGCAGGGAGTTGTTGTGCGCAAATTTTGTGGATGAAGCAACAATTGAAGGATTACGGAGTTAATTGTGATGACGTTAGTATTTATTGTGATAATACTAGTGCAATCGCTATCACTCACAATCCAGTGTTTCACTCAAGAACCAAACATATCGACATTCGACATCATTTTATAAGGGATCACGTTGAAAAGAAAAATCTGAAGATCGAATATATCCCTACGGAAAACCAAGTTGCTGATATTCTCACGAAGCCTTTATGCGAAACGAGATTTTCTACCTTAAGGCACGAGTTGGGAATGATCGAAATGAGCTAAGTATCACTGGACTTAATCTCTCCATTTAAATTGATACTTGTGCTCAAAATTAATTGTTTACGTGGATAAATTGTTTTATGTGTTTCTATGCATGTTTTTATTCGAAATATTTATGTGATAAATTTGCAATATGTGTTAAAAATTTATTTGTGTATTTGCATGTATTATTTAACGTGAGATCCTATGCCATGCAAATTAATTTGACAAAATGTGCAATTCGTGATTTATTTGATGTTTTGTTTAAAATTGCATGTTTTAATGTGTTAATCAGTTTTTGAGTATGTGTTCATGTTTCTGTAAATTAACTAACTTGTTTGCATGAACAATTTGCTCTAAAAATGATTTACCATGATTATTTGTTAATATATATGTGCTATGTGCAAAATGTGATTTAATTTGTTATTTGTATGTGTGTTTCGTATATATGCAGTATATGTGATATAAATTGCTATAAAATGTTTTAGAAATCTAGAAATTAGTATTTTTGTTAGTTTCTAAAATATTTTGGAATCTGATTAATATGTTTTATATAAAGTTGTTTCTAATTATAAATTAGGAATATGTGTGTTAATTGTGTTAATTTCCAAATTATATGTATTTTAATTAGGAATGCCGTGTATATGTGTTTACTATTTTGGTATGTGTGATTAATTATTTGAGGAATAATTTTTGCTACTAACGAGATGTTTGAGTGATATTATATCTGTGGTACACGATTTTGAGAAGGAAATCAGGAGATAAAGGAGGAAAATTTAGAGTTTAATTGGGCATCAAACCTCCACCCATAAACTCCTACACTTTCTAAACTTCCAGCGAGTCTCAAGAAAACGAGATAAGGAAGCAAAGTCAGAGAACCTGGGAGAAAGTTCTCAAACAACCCCGAAGGGCAACACGCACGGACGGACGAAAAATGGCAGGAGAAACACCAAGCAACCCTCTGGTGTTAATATCTGATGAAAGGGAGCATGAAAAGGAGTCACCAAAAATTCAAGTTGTAGCAGAATCACCACCGCGTGAACCGGGCTTTATCTATGAAGAAGATGACGGTGCCAAGAAACCATTGGTAGAACAAGACCGAGTGGAAGGGTCTGAGCCTCCATTTATGAAATTCTGGTTGTTCAACCTGACATATATGCTGAAATTCTGAATATGAGCAATTCAGAATATCTCCAGTATTTAAAACAACTGACTTTTGGACCGGTTCTACCTCCTCCCGGTTTCGGTTTTGATGGGCTCTATCAACCTCCACCTCCACCAGAGCCTCTCCCGAAGTTTCCACCAAGTCTGCCAGTTCTTGCACCGCTGCCACAAGAAATCCCTGCTCCTCCACCGCCTCCTCAGCAGATGCCAATCAACCCGTTCATCCGTCCTCGAGTGGACTTTACTAGGTTATTTAATCAAACCTATTCATCTTCAAGCTCAAACGGGTCGATGTTCGAGGAAAGTGAGTCCAGTGGTGACTCAGGACCGGGATATGCTCCTTCACCACCAGGAGGCTATGACTCAGAAGACTGCATGAGTACTGGCTTCTCTGCTTGTTGAAGAAATGATATGTTATCTCTTTCTCTCCCTCTCCTTCTCTGTACGAAGGAGATAAATAAAAAGTTTTTTGGATGTTTTTGCTACTGGTTGTGTCTATCTCTATTTTCTCTCTGTCTCTCTCTCCTACAAAATGAAAAATCCCTACGTATATAAAAAGATCAAAAGTTTCGTAGCCAAAAAGACACACAAAAAATATATGAATAAAAATAAAAAGGAATTAAAAAAAAAATTATTATGGCTACAAAAGGGATAAAGAAGAAAAAATTAAGAGGAGAAGTGTCAGTACGAGAAGAAATAAGAAAACAAGTGTCAGAAGAAAGAAGAAGAGATATACCAGTGGAAGTTGCAGTAGAAGTTGCTACTGAGAATAGACTGCAAATCACAGAGGATTTATCCAGTGTATTGCCGGTACACCATACCGAGTCTACCATGCCTACCATGGACCCTGTTCTAGAAAATGAAGATTTATTTACAGAGAACTACACGAGAACAGAGGTCTTAGAAGAAGAAATTGGTGATCTCAATCGAGAAGCCGAATCACTTGAAGAAGAAGGGATGCAACTTATTGACACAGTTATTCTCACAGATCCGAATAAAAGTCCATTCGGATCCCCTCAAAATTTTGTGCAGATGGATGAACAAGAAGATGACATATTTTCATCCTTATTTGCCAAATTGGCCGAATCCAGTGATGTTGTTTGTCAAACTATTGGAGAAAAATTGGTTGAACAAAACCAAATGCTAGAACAACAACACACGGATACCCGAGTCAATCTGAAAGAATTAATGAAGCATCAAAATTCTTTGAAGACTCAGATTGACAAAGCAAAAAGAATTCTGAAAGGAGAATTGACAAAAGGCTTACTTGAAGTGCTTCAGCTCATGAAGAAGGAACGTGAAGCAGCTGAAAAGATTCACAACGAACGTCACTTGCGACAAATCAAGGCGATTCAAGATCAAGAAAGCCGAATCAATAAACTTGAAGCTGAACTCGCAGTTACAACAAATAAGCTTGACAACGTGCAAACCGTTTCCATTGAAACACACAATAGTGTTGAAACTGTGAAGGCAAACCAAGACCGAGATTTTAAGACCCTTGCATTTTTGGTTGATAACGCCAAAAGGGGGGAAGAAATTCTCAGTCACTTGGCTTTGCAACAACAAGAATTTATTCTTGGAAGTCAACAACAGCCAGTACTACTCAAGGTAGAGGCCGAAGCCGCGGACAATCCTCACAAGGACCATCTCAGATTGGTTTCGCTCAGTTCGCGAATCCTAGTCTTGGTACGAGTACATCAAAGGTTGCTGAACAGCACGGCTGGTTCGAATGCTCTAAGGGTACCGCCACTCAGACAACAATATGGACTAAGGAAAATTTACCAAGCATGATCAAGAAATGGCCTGCAGCCGATCAAGCCCAATGGATCTCGGAAAAGAATAAAGAAGAAGGTAAAAGGGAAAGAACCGAGATGTGGTATGAACTAAGAGATTTCACCGGAAATATGGGCATGAATCTTGGAGAAGAAAGAAGCTTCGAAGAATGTGTCTTATGGTGGGAAAACGGAGTTCTTCCGGGCAACAATATCAAAGAAGCTTTTGGACATTACATGGTCGGACAGCTTACAAAGAAATTTCAGAATGCAGAGTTCAAAGATGATTTCTTCAAGCTCAGAGAACATGTCAAGGAAATTTTGAAGAAAGACTTTGGTGTGAAGAAACCCAGAAGGTAATCTGAAAATTCTCTTAAGCTGATATTCTCTATTTTCGAACCTCTGTTGCGTTTTTCTCTATAAATTCGAAATATATCAATAATAATTTCCCATGGTCTATTTTGAGTCTTTAATTTTATTTGTTTAATGTAATTAGACTTTCGTGAATTAAAAGACAAGAAATATGTCAAACGCACGACAAAATTAAAAATTGATGATGATCAAAATAAAAATAATTCAAGATGCGTTTAGGAGCTTGTCTAAAATTTAATTCACAAGTTTCTTTTGATTGTGTCTAGAAAACCATTTGTTAAACTCATCTTGGCTTTGTCAAATAAAATTGAGCAAAAAGATTATTTTTCAAAGACTTAAAGCCAATGACTGAGTATAGGTTTTGGCATTATCAAAAGGGGGGAAATTGTTAGGAATAAAGTGTAATGGTTTTGATATGCCAAATTTGTATTTGTAGATCCCCCAATTTTATTTCTAGGTCTAGTAGAGTCTTAGACCGTGATCGGGAAATTATTTAATTATGAAAAGAGAAAAACAGAGGAAAATGGATGAAAATAGAAGAAGAAGATATAAAGCCGAAAATCAAGAATTTGTCTGGAGAAAATGACAAATTGAAGAAGAAGATGAATGATACAATATTCACGTCGCTACTACTCAAAGAAGATATCCCAGAAGAATTTTCGTGAAGAAAATTAATATTGGAAGAATGAATGAAATTGACTTAGGGATCAAGCATCTATGGAAAGAAAGAAGTACATCAAATGTGATTGGAGATTTAATCAAAAGCTGTACGGACAAAGTGGATGATGCTTGATATATTATTCGAAATGGCTCAAGTTCAAATCTCACCATCAACAATTTTACAAGGTAAAATTTGAGAAGTCAAATTAAATTAATCTGATGGAGTTGGGCGCTAGTTTAAGCTTTGGGCGCCGATTACAAGTGGAAATTGGGTGGCAATTGAGATGCAATTGCACTTGGTGGGTGGCAATTGAGATGCAATTGCACTTGGGAGCCAATTCAAAGGAATTGGGCGCCGATTTCATAGAAATTGAAATTGGGAGCTAGTTCGAAGCAATTGAAATTGGGAGCCAGTTCGAAGCAATTGAAATTGGGAGCCAGTTTCAGAGAAATCAAAATCAACTGAAATTGGGAGCAAGTTTCACATGGAAATCAATTCAAGATGGGAGCCAATGTAGAATTGAAATTGGGAATCAAAATCAATTGAAATTGGGAGCAAGTTTCACATGGAAATCAAGATGGGAGCCAATGTAGAATTGAAATTGGGAGCAAGTTTCACATGGAAATCAATTCAAGATGGGAGCCAATGTAGAATTGAAATTGGGAGCCAATTGAGGTTGTAGTATGGGATGCAATTTCAAAATTGGGGACCGATTCAAAGAAGACATGGAGATCAAACTGAATTGAGATTGGGAGCCAATTTCAAAGTCAAAGTCAACAATTCAAATTGGGAAGAAATTGAAAGCACCAGGAGCAGTTGGGAGCCAATTGCAAGTCAAAGTCAATTGGGAGCCAATTACAATGGAGAAATTCAAATTGGGTGCCAATTACAAGCCAATTGAAATTGGGTGTCAATTACAATGGAGAAATTCAAATTGGGTGGAAGTTCAAAGCCAGTTTGAAGTCTGAGAACACCCAGACGTGAGAATGAAGAAAATGAAGCAGAACTTACAGTGAAAAATATTCTCACAAGGAAAATACTAGTCTAACTAGTATGGGATTAAAATAAAGATTATTTTTGAATCCCAAAGATACAAGGACCACTTCAGAGCTGATCAGAGAAACCATTCTACACCAAAACTGAGACCCAGATATTTCCACTCAACGTTAAACCATAGGAATATCAGATGAAGTTTGGGAGCTCATTTACATGGAGATGAAACTCCATCAACGGCTAGCTTATCTCTTTCTGACATTTTTGCAGAAGATAAGATAAGATCTCTGACAAAAGATACAAGATTTAAAAAATGAGAGCGTTTCTTTCCAACGGACAGATTCTCATCACCGGTTATAAAATGATGAAGATGTGAAGACTTGAAGATGCAGGGGGAACAACGAGCAAAGAGCAGAGAACTAAAATTCTAAGAGCTAAAATCTTCAAGTGTGAGAAAAATATCAAGTGCTTTACTTGATATATTCAAAGAGAGAAAACACTCAGAGCTGTCAAGAGAAATCATTCCAGAGTGTTTATCTTCATCAAAGAGACCTGCGCATCATTGAAGATCATCTACAGAGTCTCAGAAGCTGGAAGCAAGACAACACTTGTTTTGGAGCAAAACAAGAGAATGAAGGGGTGGTGTGTAGTTTCTATGATCATGTATAAATAGCTACTTATGTAAATGAAGGAGACACTGAAGAATATAATGACAATTTCTCATCTTGTATCTCCCTTTTTCTGGAGTTAGGCTGTCACTTGAAGCACAACTATGTCTCTTCCTCCCCCTTTTATGGAGTTTAGCTCTTTACTCGAAGAAGAGCAACCCATACAACCTCAGGGTTGTATCAATTGGTGCTCTTGTTTAGAGTATCAACCTAAAAAAAATTATTTTCAGAAATTATTTTCAGGCTTGTTCCAAAAAAAAAAAATTTTTGCATTTCTAAATTGCTTTCTTTTCTGGAGTTGGTATACGTCTTGCATACCATCTTGCTGTACAAGAATGATGCAGACATAGCCATCATGCCATAATATATATTGTTGTTTCTGCTTAGTTACAACAACCTTCACCTCCTACACTAAACACTCAATCTGCTCCAACATTTCCTATGGCTTGAAAAGGTTTCCATTATTATAATTAGTCATGCCAACTTCAACTTCATCTCCAACACCACTATATGGCTCAATCGCATTCAGTTCTAAAGGGTATTCAGATGGGTTCACAAACCCGTTGAGAAGCACGTCCGACAATCTGTATATGCCGTTGATCAATCTACACTTGCCAACCAAGAATTGTGCAGAACTGCTTCCAAATTCAACTGTTGATGCTGAATCAATTAATTTGCTGTTATGGATTAATGCAGTTATTGAAGATATTTTGGGATAGAGATGGTCAAGCTTTTGGAGCTACATCTTGTTAATCATCACCTTGAGGACAAGGTGATTTTGATGGGCATGGCAATGATACGACCATCCACTGTATACCATCACCTTGAGGACATGGTAATTTTGAAGGGCATGGAAACGATACACCCATGGTGTTGCTGGTGTTATTATTATTATTATTATTATTATTATTATTATTATTATTATTATTATTATTATTATTATTATTATTATTATTATTATATAGTGGGATAACCACTATTTTAGGCATGTAATAGGTAGTTATACAAGTAGTGGGGTAGTGGATAGTTAAATGGGTGGTGTGTAGTTTCTATGATCCTGTATAAATAGCTACTTATGTAAATGAAGGAGACACTGAAGAATATAATGTCAATTTCTCATCTTGTATCTCCCTTTTTCTGGAGTTAGGCAGTCACTCGAAGCACAGCTATGTCGCTTCCTCCCCCTTTTCTGGAGTTTAGCTCTTGACTCGAAGAAAAGCAACCCATACAACCTCAGGGTTGTATCAATTGGGAAAGGTGAAGACAAATTGGTAACATGCTCCCTTCAGTGCCTGCTATATAAACTTCATTATCATCGCTTTTGTCATTATAAATGGAGCATCTTCTTGCAATTCCTAATCGCCGCGGAGCAATAATCAGGCATGGCAAACGCAGACGTTGGATGCTGATGCCATTAATACTACCACCTTGAGGACAAGGTGGTTTTGATGGTCAGGGAAATGATACACCCATGACCATGGGACATTGCTGCAGTTATTATTATTATTATTATTATTATTATTATTATTATTATTATTATTATTAGTGGTTTAGTTTATAGTGGAATAATGGGTAGTTATAAGTAGTGGGATACAGGGGTAGTGGATAGTTTCTATGATCCTGTATATATATATAGCTACATGTGTATTTAGAGATATGAATCAATAATATATTTATTGATGTCTGGAGACATTTTGGGAGTTAGACTATCACTCGAAGTAAATTCATTGGGAGTTGGGCTGTCACTCGAAGCACAGCCATGGAGTTTGGCTCTTGACTCGAAGAAGAGCAACCCATACAACCTCAGGGCTGTATCAGTGTTAATTGTGTTATTTTCCAAAATTTGGTTGTTTTAATTTGGTAAATGCCGTGTATATGTGTTTAATATTTTGGTATGTGTGTTAATTATTTGTGGAGTAATTTTTGCTACTAACGAGATGTTTTAGTGTGTTTATATCTGTGGTACACGTTTTTTAGAAGGAAATCAGGAGATAAAGGAGGAAAATCAGAGTTTAATTGGGTATCAAACCTCCACCCATAAACTCCTACCCTTTCTAAACCTCCACCCAACCTAAACCCCCCCCCCCCCATAATCCTCTCCTAGATCAAATCTTTCCAAACAGATTTACCCCCTCTCTCTCAATCGACACCCTCATCTCGCCTGTTAGTAAAATCCTCCTCTCAATTGATCCCCTTAAACAAATCTCAAGGAGATCAGAACCTGATAGGAATATTTTTGTAAGTTTTGATGAGCCAAATCTACTTTAGATCCCCTTAGTTTTAGGTCTTTTAGTACAAGCGTCATAAATCAGAATATCGAGTCGAAATGAAATCTACCATAGGAAGAACAAAATTAATTTGGGAAATTAATTTTGGTCATACGAGTATTCATCCGTGAAAGAAGCATAAAGGAATGATATTGCAAGAAATGATTGGATGAGCCTAACGGTGTAATGGTAGAAATCCTTACTCAAAACGATCACACCCGAGATTGATTCCCCCCAAGGACTTATTTTTTACAAGTCAAGTTTACGGACAAGCACAATGTTCCTCAAAGGAGCACAATGTTGCAAAAGGAGCACGATGCGGACAAGCACAATGTTCTTAAAGGAGCACAATATCTGAAAAGGAGCACGATGTTCCAAAGGAGCACAATGTGACCAAATTAGAAAGAGCACAATGTTCAAGTCAAACAAGCAAGAAGTGCCCAAGTCAAAGGAGCATAATGTGGCAAAAAGCAAGATGTTCAGAATATGAATAAATTCGAAGGAATTTATTTTGGATCAGCCCACATGCCATAAGAGTCCAAAATTGCCTGAAGATATTTGATCAGAACGGAAAAATATTTATGAAGACAAGAATATAAAAACTTACCCTAGAAATAAATTATATCAGATGAATTTATTTCAAAGATTCGTTGGATATTGAAATTGGCAACAAAAAATAATATTTTAAAGAAACAACTAGAAAATCAAGTTGAGATAAAATATTATTTGGTCAGGCAAGTTGACAATCAAATCAAAATTGAAGATCTACTATTGTCAACAATATCAGGCTATGAAGATTTGAATTTCAAATATCAAAGTATCCCACTCCAACGGATATATTTGATTGCCTATAAAAAGCGAAGAAGACTTGAAGACACAAGCGGAGGTGAACAAGATAGACAAGAGATAGAAAACAAAGTGCTAAATTCGAAAAGTGCAAGTGCTCAAATAGTCTTAGAGACTTAGTCTGAATAGTCTCAAATCTAGTTGGAGAGAGATACAATTACCTTTGTATTTGTAATTGTAAAAAGAGTATAGCTGTGTGCGAAATACTCGGAGTTGAGTGTAGCTGTGTGCGAGACACTCGGAGTTGGGTGTAGCTATGTGCAAGACATCCGGAAGAAGTGCCTGTGTAGCACTTATTCACTATTGTAACTGTGTGTGGAAAACAGTGAATTTCTCCTAGACGTGAAAGGAGAAAAGTGAACTAGGAAGATTACGCCACTTCCGAACCACTATAAATTGCCTCTCTCATTTACATACCGCACTTACATAATTTGCTCTATCTATATATCTTATCCGACTAACCCGTTTACTATTCACAGTTAATCTTAATCATCCGGGTTTAGTGTGTTTTTACGTATGCATGTGACTCAAACTTCTCGAGCTTAAATATTGAATTATTCTAAGCAAGTTTGACGTGTTGCATGTAACGTTCGTCACACGGTTGACGTGACATGATATTTATTTACAATCTTGAATATTGTTGGTATATATTGAGTGCACCATCTCTCTTATATATTCAAGATATCTCTGTCACTTTATATATCATCTGTACCCATCTTACATACGCATGTGATTTATATTATTGTTTGGGCATAACTCTTTACATACTATTATTCCGCTGTGCAGTTCAAACTTACTCTATTTAGCTGTTACTTAGAGTTGAAGTTACCAAAGAGTAATTTATTTTGAAAAAGCTTGAAAGTCTATTCGCCCCCCCCCCCCCCCCCCCCCAAGACTTTCACCACCCTATCGGGACCAACAAATGGTATCAGAGCAGTTGTCTATTTGAGTCAATTTTGACTGCTACACTAATGCGTAGTATATTTGCAAATAAATAATTCTCGGAGTACGAGTTATCGATCCACAGGGAAGTGGTTGTATCAAGCACTAGTTACTAACTTATTCGTTAGAGCTAATCCTAACAATTACTTAGATGATTGATTGGCATAAAATAAATAAAATAAAACAGAGGTTCAGGATTTTGAAAACAATTAGAGAGAAGTTGAGATTCACGGGATTCAAGTATTTAATCACCTAGTGCCAATTATCGTTTGCAATATTTAGTTTGGAATTAAGATTTGTGTGGGAATGCAAAGTGGAATCGAATTACTCCCGTAATCTCTATTCCTAGTGAATTTCCACTCCCATGGCTTAAACACCCAATAAGATCAAAGATCAGCATTCAATTATTCCTAATTACTACCATCTCCCGATTGGCAACAATCTAGAATAAACTTCCCCTAATAAGTTCCCCTTTCCCAAGGACCAACCATTAGGTGCAATCGTGTGTGCCCTAATTTATGCCCCAACTCCCATTGGTGACACAAACATGGCTATGAAGCTAGTAACTATGGCCATTAATTACAAGCATCAAACAATATTATCACGATTGCAACACAAGTATTAAACCCAAATAATAATATATTAAAGAAACTGAGAGCTCAGGCACATAGGTTCATAAACACTTTTACCCAAGAATCTCTAAAGAATTTAGCCATGCATGACTAAATTATACATAGCAAATATAAATAAAGAATTACAAATCATCAAAAGAGTACAAGAATTAACCAGACGATTTTCCCAAATCTCCATAGTCTTCTTCTTGCTTTCCAAGACAACTTGTGGCTCTTGATTTCTCTCCTTCTTGTCTCCAAGAATCTCTGAATTCTCTCGGTCTCGGTCCTCGTTATTAGGGTTGAGGAAGGAGGGATTTTATAGTGGGTACAAAGTTGAGATGAAATAGGAATCTTGTACCAAATTGGACTCAAATTCTAATTCCTATATTTAAATAAAGAAATTGTCGTCTTTAATGATATTTAGAATTTGGAAGATTCCTTGAATTGATAACTTTAAATAAGGAGATACGAGCCTTGAAATCCGCGCAATTGATATTAGGAAAAGAGATCTCGCGCTTGTATTGAATTTTGCCCAGCTGCGCCACTTTAAGCGTCTGTTTTTATCCCAGAAACAGACGCATATTCGACGCGTCGAGACTTCCTGTGCGCGAATTAGTTAGCTACTGGAAAATTTCGACGTGTCGAGCCCTTGGCTCGACGCGTCGAGTCCACTGGGCCCCGAACTCATCCAAAATTGCTCCAAACTCATCCTTGAACTCCCCTTGGTCATATCTTTGACCTAAAATGGTTCAAAAACACTAACAAACACCGTAAAATATTCAAAACAAGTGCGAACCATAATTAAATGATAATAGCAAGGAAAACATGTATTAAATAAGCAAAATTAAAGAGCTTAATTACTGTGATGATTCAAAATAACCATAAAAACAAGCACAGATGTGATAACATCACCCCCTCACACTTAAGCTTTTGCTTGTCCTCAAGCAAAACTAAGGAATAAAATCATAAGTCAAAACATACAAATTACTCACGCTCTCTCTTGCACAACCTTTCAAAGCACCGACCAACTTGCTACAAAACAACAAGCTTCAAGAATCAAATTAGTTTGGCACACAAGAGACCCATTTCCAAGCCAATAACCAAGCACCAAGAATTTAAAGTATGTGAGGATCAAGTGTGCACAAATACTCCGTTGAGATTATGCAGGACACGGTTCATGAATGAGATCCCATAGGCTTGCCCTTCATACTCCCCTAGATCAAATCTAAGAATTCATGCTAAGATCAAATAGGACTTTATTAAGCTTGTAATGGGGCTACGGGTGACAGCTAACAAAGAAGTGGTATGGAAAAATTAATCTAAAAGAGAGAATGTCGCAATTTATCTAAACTTTTCAAAATTTGGAAGAGATGAGATGATCATAATTCCAACGAGCAAATTTCTTTTAAGAACTTAGCAACTCTTTGGTAAAGTGGGGATCCAAACTCAAAAACTTTCAATCTTTTTTTTTTTTTTTTTTTTTTTTTTGTTTTTTGTCTTTGGACTTCTTTTGGATATAGCAAGATAATTTTAATCCAAACTTTCATGACCTCCACACTTGAAGATTCGTAACACTGGCTGCCTTTTTTTTTCGTAGCACAACTCCATAAAACTCTTCATACGGAAAAGATAAAGATAAAAGTTTCATTCTCTCAAGGGTGGAAGGGAAATATTTGGCCACGGGCTAAGGGTTAT
Organism: Ipomoea nil; assembly: GCF_001879475.1. Lineage (NCBI taxonomy): Eukaryota > Viridiplantae > Streptophyta > Magnoliopsida > Solanales > Convolvulaceae > Ipomoea > Ipomoea nil. The sequence continues at coordinate 1,995,771 of NW_017617301.1, forward strand.
AATAATGGGGTAAATCAAAGAAAAATCACGAAGAGGAGATAAGTGCTTAACACTTATTTAAACAAACAAAAGGCACAATGGGGATACGAAGGATAAATATATATATAGGAACAGGTTTAAAGGCTATGGTTAAACAAAAATGGCCTAAATCACTTCAAAACATGCAAAACTTAGACATCACTTAGGGAGTAATGAGGCAAGTTCTAGCAAAACACCCATGACCGGAATCTCACATAAGCCTTCACTAGCAATGCATAACACAAGATCAAGAATTAATCCAATTATTAAGTGGTTAACAAAGCTATTGGCAAGGGAATAGATCAAATATGTGTTGCACCTCAAATCATCCATCACAAATTGAGATGCAGCAAGCACCACTAAAACAAACCACAAACCAACAAGAGAGAATAATTGTAACTGCATGCTAAGACAAATAACTTATTCACCAGAAATAGCATATGAGTCATCCAAGCAAAAGCAAAAATTTTAAAATTTCAGAAATATCCCCAAATTAATGATTCCTCCCCCTCACACTTAAAACTTTGCATCGTCCCTGATGCAAAATAAAAGAAAAGGAGAACAAGAGAAAAGAGAAAACTAAGAAGCAATAAAATAATCACGAACTAGAAAATAATAAAACTAAATAAGACGAAACTAGAAAGCAATAAATAAATAGGGAAAGTAATAAAAGATAACATGGGGTGCCTCCCATGAAGCGCTAAATTTAACGTCGTTAGCTCGACGTTACCTCTCTAGCCATCAAATGATTGGAGAAGAAAAATCCCCTTCTTTCCATCAACTTTCTCTTCCAAGTATTTCTTCAAGTGGTGTCCATTTATAAACTCTCTTAAGCTCGAACCCTTCACGTCATCATGTAAGGAACCACATTTGCCCGAATCAAGAATTATGCCTCCATTCTCTTTTCCTTCTTTTTCAACACTCTTTTGTTCAACAAGTAATGAGAGTCTCAGATCATTCACATGAACCAGCAAGTATTGGGAATCATTGGATATATAGATAGGCAAATGTGTGCCATTATCCTTAAGAACTCCAATGCCTCCCAAATTCAAAATTTCTCTGAAGTTCTCTCCAAGGGAAGTGTTCTCCATTGGTGAGACATCCTCATTCAAATCATGTGCTCCATTAAGAACTTCCTCATCTAATGGGCAACTCTCTATATGTTCCTTGCCATCATTACCTTGCAACTCTACATTTTCATCCCAGCTTGGTGTCTCCATCTCAATGCCTTTATCCAATATTTCTTCATCTTCCTTTCTAAGATCCTCATCATCCTTTTTATTTCTCTCAACTTCATGACCTTCATTTGGCAAGAGAAACTCTTCTAGAACCTCTCCATTAAATGAATCTTGAAGTGGCTCTTGAATTGTCAAATCTTGCTGTCGAGCCATCATGTGATCGAGTCGAGCATTCATGCGATCAAGTTGAGCCTTCATGTGATCTTGTAACTCCAGATATTTCGAGCACAATTGCATTACCTTGGTCTCTTTGGACTTCATCTCAATTATTTGGTCAAGTGATTGACAATCTTGTTGAAACTCTTGGTACGGCAACTCTTGAGCTCGCCCTTGATACTTGTAATTGGGATCCATGATAAAGCAATTTTCCGCCTCATGAGATCCACCACATATCATGCACCGTGGGGGTTGTGGAGATGGTGGTGTGCATCTTTGATAAGTAGCTTGACTCATGTTGGCACAAAATCCTTGAGTAGATTGATGATGGATATGGTTGGTGGGGTTGAGCATGTAACAATTTTCCACAGAGTGATTCCCACCACAAAATGAGCACCATTGGGGTTGTGATGTTTGATATGAACTTTCTTGATAATATCCTTGACTAGAGTTGGCAAAATTTGAGAAAGGGAATTGTTGTTCCATTCCTCCATATTCTCGATTCATATTCCAACTCATCTCATAACCTTGAGAATGAGGGTAAAACGGTGGCATGGTTCCTTGGAATGCATATCTATCCATAAACTAAATCACACTCAAAACAATGAACTTGTTATGGGTTAGCAAAACAAAATAAAAAAAAATAATAAAAATGGACTAGTCTCCTAGATTAAAGATTTCATTAATGTTAATACTGGAAACACAACCTCCCCGGCAACGGCGCCAATTTAATGCGTAGTATATTTGCAAACAAATAATTCTCGGAGTACGAGTTATTGATCCACAGGGAAGTGGTTGTATCAAGCACTAGTTACTAACTTATTCATTAGAGCTAATCCTAACAATTACTTAGATGATTGATTGGCATAAAATAAATAAAATAAAACAGAGGTTCAGGATTTTGAAAACAATTAGAAAGAAGTTGAGATTCACGGGATTCAAGTATTTAATCACCTAGTGCCAATTATCGTTTGCAATATTTAGTTTGGAATTAAGATTTGTGTGTGAATGCAAAGTGGAATCGAATTACTCCCGTAATCTCTATTCCTAGTGAATTTCCACTCCCATGGCTTAAACACCCAATAAGATCAAAGATCAGCATTCAATTATTCCTAATTACTACCATCTCCCGATTGGCAACAATCTAGAATAAACTTCCCCTAATAAGTTCCCCTTTCCCAAGGACCAACCATTAGGTGCAATCGTGTGTGCCCTAATTTATGCCCCAACTCCCATTGGTGACACAAACATGGCTATGAAGCTAGTAACTATGGCCATTAATTACAAGCATCAAACAATATTATCACGATTGCAACACAAGTATTAAACCCAAATAATAATATATTAAAGAAACTGAGAGCTCAGGCACATAGGTTCATAAACACTTTTACCCAAGAATCTCTAAAGAATTTAGCCAAGCATGACTAAATTATACATAGCAAATATAAATAAAGAATTAAAAATCATCAAAAGAGTACAAGAATTAACCAGACGATTTTCCCAAATCTCCCTAGTCTTCTTCTTGCTTTCCAAGACAACTTGTGGCTCTTGATTTCTCTCCTTCTTGTCTCCAAGAATCTCTGAACTCTCTCTGTGTCCGGTCTCTTAAGGTTGAGGAAGGAGTGATTTTATAGTGGTTCAAAGTTGAGATGAAATAGGAATCTTGTACCAAATTGGACTCAAATTCTAATTCCTATATTTAAATAAAGAAATTGTCGTCTTTAATGATATTTAGGATTTGGAAGATTCCTTGAATTGCTAACTTTTAATATGGAGATATGAGCCTTGAAATCCGCGCAATTGATATTAGGAAAAGAGATCTCGCGCTTGTATTGAATTTTGCCCAGCTGCGCCACTTTAAGCGTCTATTTTTATCCCAGAAACAGACGCATATTCGACGCGTCGAGAATTTTCTTGACGCGTCGAGACTTCCTGTGCGCGAATTAGTTAGCTACTGGAAAATTTCGACGTGTCGAGCCCTTGGCTCGACGCGTCGAGTCCACTAGGCCCCGAACTCATCCAAAATTGCTCCAAACTCATCCTTGAACTCCCCTTGGTCATATCTTTGACCTAAAATGGTTCAAAAACACTAACAAACACCGTAAAATATTTAAAACAAGTGCGAACCATAATTAAATGATAATAGCAAGGAAAACATGTATTAAATAAGCAAAATTAAAGAGCTTAATTACTGTGATGATTCAAAATAACCATAAAAACAAGCACAGATGTGATAACATCATAGACAGATCTCGAAAAATCAAGATGATGAAAAGAGATGTGGTTCTTGCCCAAAATCTATTGTTTTCCTTAGAAAAATTTGATGATTGGAAAATTCGCATGCAGGTACATTTATCCGCATTACATGATGAAATGTGGGAAGTGGTTACGAGTGGTCCTATTGAAATTCTACAAGTCAACACTTCATCCGTACAAACAAGTGACACTCCACAATACATTCCAAAACCAAAACCAAAAGCGGAATGGAATCGTGAAGATAGAACAAGAAATAACTTTGACAATATTGCCAAGGATATTTTGTTTAAATCTATCGATGACACGATATTTCCAAAAGTTCAAAAATGTCAATCCACGAAGGAAGTTTGGGAAACGCTCATTCAAATTGGTGAAGGAGGCGAACAAGAAAAGCATAATAAGCTCACTATAGCATTAAAGAAATTCGAGGATTTCAAAATGCTAAACGGCGAGAATATTACCGACATGGAAACGAGATTTGCCAAAATCTTAGGAGAGATTAATGATCTTGGAAAAGATATTAATCAAAATGAAATCTCACTCAAAGTTCTATGTGGTCTACCATCTACATGGGACATGAAGGTCACGGCCATGAGAGAAAATAGGGATCTAAAAACCCTATCAATCGATAAGTTGTTCAGTGATCTAAAAGCCTATGAATTCGAGATGAAATCAAGAATAGAGGAAGATCATGAAGAGAAAAACAACGAACTTATAGCCGAGCAACCATCAACCTCAAGTTCAGTACAAAATGTTGAATCATTGCCTAATGATCAATTTGCTCTCTTTGTCAAGAAATTCAGGAAATTCATGAAGAGAAGCAACTACAAGAAAAATCCACAAGGAAAATCGTGGAATGCAACAAAGAATTCGAAGAAAGAAATTGTTGAGGAAGATTCAAATTTGTGTTACAACTGTAGAAAGCCTGGACACTTTGCAGCTAGTTGTCTACACCCCAAAGTAAGTAAAAGTCAACACAAAAATATTTCTAACTCTCAACAGGAAGAATTCAAGCCCAAAGATAAATGATTCACAAAGGAGAGAAGAAAAGCACTTATTAGTGACCCACTTGAATTAAGTGAATCAGAGGAATCTTCAAGTGATGAAAGTGACACCTCAAAGGATGACAATGCAATGTTTTGTATGAGCATCTCCAACAACACATCCTACGAGGACATGTGTCTTATGGCAAATGGACATGAAGAAAATGAGGTAACATCTAATTCTTATGATTCTGTCAATTCTTCATTTTCTGGAGTCATTCTTTCACTTAATGGAAGAATGTCAAACCGTAATGGACACTCACTAGCAACTCAAAGAGCACAATAATCATCTGATTCTTGAAAAAGATCAATTAAATGAGAAATTGCAAAATGCTCTAGTTGAAGTGAAATTCTTGAAAGATAAAATTATTTGTCTTCAAGAAGAGTGTAAATCACGGGAAGTGAGAGAACACAACCTTAGAGAGGTTATAGCAACATTTACACATTCATCCAAAATAATGGACAAAATGGTAAATATGCAAAAACCCTCAAGTGATAAAACCGGACTTGGTTATGATCCATCGTGTTCTCAAGCCTCCAAGAACATGACCAATTCTACTACTACTTTAAATAATAAAGTTCAAGTGGTAAAATTTGTAAAAGGTCATGAAAGCACAATAAGACAAGGAATTGGTTACCAAACTAATGTCAAAATTAATACTGTTAGGCCGAAGCCTCAAAGAAACAATATTTCTCATAAACAGTATATAAAAAGTCAAAAGTTTGTTCCTAAATGGAAATACACCAATGAGTCTAGTGCACAAAGCCCTCATAGGAGAATGGGAAGGAATCCAAGAATTGGGGCAGGGAGATTTTATCCCTCTAAACAAGATTGGTTTGATGATATTAAACCATGGACTAAGTCCAGATTTAATGCCTATCACAGGCTCAAACAATCTACCTCCCACGTGCCAAAAAATCGAGTTAATTTTCAAAAATCGGCACAAAAAATGTTTTCAAAAATTAAATATGATTATAATGTGTTCAATGGTTACCAATCACCTAGACTTAGATCAGTGAGTACAAGGTGGATTTGGGTACCAAAAATGACTAACACCCAAGGACCCAAGTCAAGTTGGGTACCTAAAAATGTTTAATTTATTTGCAGGAAGTTTGGTACTTCGATAGTGGATGTTCTAGACACATGACTGGAAATAAATCTAGTCTTGCGAATCTTAAAAATATCGAAGGACCAAAAGTCGTATTCGGTGGAAATGAACGATACGACATAACCAAAGGAATTGGTACAATATTTCGAAAAGGTTTGAAAATCGAAGATGTATCCTTTGTTGAAGGTCTGAAATTCAACTTGTTGAGTACAAGTCAATTTTGTGACAAAGGATATCTAGTAGAATTCTTCGAAGACAAGTGCCAAGTGAAGGATAATTCCTCGGGAGAAGTTGTGTTCGAAGGAATAAGGAAGAAAAATATGTATGTTGTGGATTGGAACACAACAAAAGAATCAGTGTGCCTATTAGCAAACAACTCACACGCAACAAGTTGGGAATGGCATAAGAAGTTGAATCATCTAAACTTCAAGATTATCAACAAGCTAGCAAGAAACAAACTCGTTGAAGGTCTACCCGACATTGTCTACAAGAAAGATCAAATATGTGATGCTTGCCATAGAGGAAAGCAAATCAAGTCATCTTTCAAATCCAAAGCTCAAGAATCTACAACAAGACCGCTAAGTCTACTACACATGGATCTATTTGGTCCAGTAGACCCTGTAAGTCTAAGTGGTAAGAAATATACACTAGTTGTTGTTGATGATTTTTCCAGGTACACATGGACGATATTTCTCAAGAAGAAAAATGAAGTGGAGCAAAAGTTGCCAGAACTACTGAAGCTACTACAAAACGAGAAAGACTTGAAAATTGCAAAGATCCGAACTGATCGTGGAACTGAGTTCGTGAATCAAGTAATTGAAGCCTACTGCAATTCCCATGGAATTCTACATCAATTATCTGCCGCACGTACACCTCAACAAAATGGTGTAGCCGAAAGAAGAAATAAAACGCTAAAAGAAGCCGCACGAGTGATGATTACGTCAGCCGAGCTACCTAAGAGATATTGGGCTGAAGCAATCAACACCGCTTGCTATACGCAAAATCGGAGCTTGATACACAAGTCTTACAATAAGACTCCGTACGAATTATGGAAAGGGAGAAAACCTAAACTCAACTATTTCCATACTTTTGGAATCAAATGTTTTATTCTTAATAATGGTAAAACATATCTAAAGACTTTTGATGAGCGTGCAGATGAAGGAATATTTTTGGGATATTCCTCTACCAACAGGAAACCCAAAGCAACAAAAATGATCAGGAAAGTTGTCAAGTTGAAAAATCATTTAATGATACTGACATATCTTTTAAAGATCAAATTGTCCAGGGTATGGAGCAATTGGATATTGATTGCAATAGTGAAGGACACGTGGAAGCCAATGAAAATCTCCACGTGGAAAATCAAAATTCTCAAGTTGAAAGACAAGTTGGAGAACAATCTGATGAGCAAAATGTGTCTACCTCCAACTTACCTACTAAACAAGGAAACGTGGAAAGCCCATGCAACCTACAACCTGACTTGAGATTGCTCAAAAATCATCCTCCAGAGCTAGTGATTGGAGATCCACGAGAAGGAGTGAAAACAAGGCCCTCAAAAATAAATTCTTTATTCTCTTGTTTTCTTTCTCAGGTGGAGCCCACAAGCATTGAAGAAGCTCTAAGTGATCTAGATTGGATTAATGAAATGCAAGAAGAGCTAGATCAATTTAAAAGAAGTGACGTATGGGAATTAGTTCCATGACCTGAAAATTACAATGTAATTGGAACAAAATGGGTATTTCGGAATAAAGCAAATGAGGATGGAATTGTCATTCGAAATAAAGCACGTTTAGTGGCAAAAGGATATTCACAAGAAGAAGGCATAGACTTCGATGAAACGTTTGCACCCGTTGCAAGACTAGAAGCCATCAGAATATTTCTAGCTTATGCCGCATACAAGAATTTCACTGTCTATCAAATGGACGTGAAAAGTGCATTTTTAAACGGCTTACTTGAAGAGGAAGTCTACGTTGAGCAACCTCCCGGTTTCGAGGTAAAAGGTGATATTGATAAGGTCTACAGATTAAAGAAAGCGTTGTATGGATTAAAACAAGCACCGAGAGCTTGGTATGACACCCTATCAACGTTCCTAATTAACTGTGGTTTCACAAAAGGCCTTGTTGATAAAACCTTATTTAGAATTCAAGAAAATGATCACATTTTGTTAGTACAAATTTATGTTGATGATATTATCTTTGGAAGTACTAATAAAATTCGTTGTGAGAAATTTTCTAAGCTCATGCAGAATAAGTTTGAGATGAGCATGATGGGAGAGTTGAACTACTTTCTTGGACTACAAGTAAAGCAACTCGACGAAGGGATATTCATCAATCAGGCCAAGTATACAAAATATCTCATAAAGAAATTTGGTCAAGATGGAAAATCCTCAATCAGGATCCCGATGAGTACATCTTTAAGATTGGATAAAGATGATGAAGGCCAGGACGTTGACGAAACAAAATATCGAGGAATGATTGGATCATTACTATATCTCACTGCAAGCCGACCAGATATATCTTACTCAGTGGGAGTATGTGCTAGGTTCCAGTCAAAGCCAAAAGAAAGTCATTTTCTTGCTACCAAGAAAATCATCTGATACCTAAAAGGAACAGTCAATGTGGGATTATGGTATCCCAAGGAAGGAAATTTTACACTAACTGGTTTCTCAGATGCAGATTTTGCAGGAGGTAAAATCGATCGAAAAAGTACCTCAGGGACATGCCAGTTCTTAGGGGGAAGATTGGTATCATGGTTTAGCAAAAAGTAAAACTCCATAGCTATAAGCACAGCCGAAGCTGAATATATAGTTGCTGGGAGTTGTTGTGCGCAAATTCATTGGATGAAACAACAGCTGAAAGATTATGGCGTGAATTGTGAAAATGTCAATATATTATGTGACAATACCAGTGTCATAGCCATGACACACAATCCCGTGTTACACTCATGAACAAAACACATTGATGTGAGACATCATTTTATCCGGGATCATGTAGAAAAGAAGGAATTATCGATCGAATACATCCCGACTGAAAATCAAATAGCTGATATTCTCACAAAGCCTCTGTGTGAATCAAGATTTTCGAAATTAAGACACGAGATGGGCATGATTGAATTGAGCTAAGTTTCTAAACTCTATTTAAATTAAAAGCTCATTTTTCATATGAAAAATTCGTTACTATATCTGATTAATTTAAATCTCTTTCGTGCCTATGTGTCTCACACGCAAATTTGTCACATCCTATATATTTAAGTCTACCTATCTTAATTAAATGTTGAAAAAGCATATATTGCATGCATGTCTAACCGTGTATCTATCTATTTATTTGCACAAATAAAAATTATTAAGATTTACACAATCTTACCATTTAAGAGTTGACAAGATGGTATGATGATGAGTTATCTTAAATGTGAACATCCTTTTATGGTAGTTGCACATAATAACTGGTCTAAAAAGAATCAATCCTTTTTCTTTCTTCCAACTACATAAAAACGTGAATATATATATGCATATTTTATTTTCGAACAAATTTAGTGCTCTATGAATTTTATTTCAGGTAAAATCAGTCCGAGCATCTAAATTTTTGGCGCCACATCAGCAGACAAATTGGATGGAGAATATATAACCTAAACTAACTATCAGTTAGGTCAAAGGATGGAAATATTGGAATATCTGAAATACCCCTTACTTATTTAAAAGTCAAAATTCAATTTTGGGGATATTTTTGTAAACGACACCTCCTTTTTCACCCAACCGGTCGAAAAGCTACCACTACACTCAAAACTCTCCAAAACCTTACACCTTCCATAGCCGAAACCTCTCAAGCTTCATCTCTCTCAATCCTTCAATCTCTCAATCTCTAAAAATACCAAGCACATTGTGGCTGCCATTGGAGATTCAAGCTCTCACCCGAATGAAGAACAACTCAATCTCACCAAGCTAGCAGTTGGAATCAAGGCAGGGGGAAGTTTCGACCCTCACGAATTTCTCAAAGAGGCCAAGAACTCCCAATTAGCACAAAGGATCATCCATGCACTTGAACAGAGCAATCTCATGAGGTTATGTTCTTATCCATACTCAGGATTTTATGATGAAGATGTAGCAGATTTTTATGTGAATGCCAAGGTTGTTGGATGGACCATTAAGTCCACTGTAAATGGAACTCTCATCACCATTGATGAACAAGAGTTACACACAACTTTCGGACTGCCTATATCTAGTCTAGAACAACCACTGTTGAACTTAGAAATATACACACATATGATCACACGAAAATTTGGACAGAAATTCGAAATGAGAATGCTTCTCTCGAACCAAATCTTTCCGGTCAAAAATCTGATTTGAAGTTAGAGTATAAAATGCTAGTCAAAATCCTCTATAAATGTGTATTATGCAAATTGAATAGTATGGAGGATATATCACCTGTGAGAATTGGATATTTGCATGGTGTGGTGAATGATGTTAGGGGTGACTGGATTAAGCTTATTTTGAGCCGGATTGCACATTTTGTGAAAGGTGCAAAGATTAGGAATGGGAAGTTCAATCATATCCTAGGGTTCGATTTACTTATTGGTGAAATTATAAAAAGGAAGGGACTGCCAATGAGATCAAGAAAGCCATTTGGAAGCAACCGAATTCTATTTAAAGATCATGAAGTGTCAACTGAGTTGAATTCCAAAAGGAAGAGGAAACCGAGAGGCATTCCTGCTAGGAAAAGGCCAGTAGCAGAAATTCTTGGTATAGCTTCTCAACCCTCAATTCAATCCCATGAAAACCTAACCTCTAGCCAAAATCTAAACACAAGTCAAAATCCTACCACAAGCCAAAATCCTACCATGAGTCACAATCCCACATCAAGCCTTAATCCCAACACAAGCCAAAATACCTTGAACCCTTTTTCCCGAATAGCCGAGTTGGAAACAATGATGAATGAGGAGATATATCAAGTTGATGGACTTGATTTGATATTGGTGAATGAATACCGAAGAGTACTCAATTGGAGAAATTGGAGACTTGGTTCCTACCAAGAGTTAATGACAAGAGGACCGAGTATGCAAGAAGAAGAATTATTTTCCTTGAATTGGATTGGAAATTTTGATGTTGGCCATGCAACATTGATGTCTACTGTGAATGGAATTTTTGTGAACAAATTGAAAGCTAAGTTTTCCGAGACTTCTCATGATGGCACAGTCCAAGAAAATATGCCAACTGAAGATGATTTCCTAGTTGATATTGATGAATTTGTTACAAGAAATGAAGAAGAAGAAAATGTCACACGTGGTGCACATTTGATGGACAGTGGCTTATATGATCTGAGTGTGTTGAATCTCACTGAAATTAGTCAAGAGCATAATGCCATGCAAGTTAGCCACCATACGGAGGAAATTCAATCCATTCATGCAGAAAGTATGCAAGGTGACACACACATGCTACACACGCCGGAAAGAGAAGGGAATTTACTAGAAAATCAAGCACAATCTCACATGTTTGAAGTCAATTCTGCTCAAGAAGGAGCAAGATGTATTCCCACAACCCGAGAAGAGCAAGACATTGATGGCACAACCTCAAATGAAAAATTGAAAAATCTGGAGAAAGTTGTACTAAGCCTAGTTGACCGAATGGAAAGTATGTTTCAAGGCATCTACACTCATGTAGATCATATTGTTAATACTCAAGGAGGAAAATTCGGAACATCCTTTGATGAAAACCGGAGAAGTCAACAACACTTGATCGACACACATCAAGCACTTGAGAGACAAGTTGGTGGATTGAATGAAAATGTCAAAGGGCAACTCAATGAGTTCTACATCCAACTGTCTCAAATCCTCAAAAATTCTGGAAAAGCAAATGAAGCAATTGACGTGAATCAAAGTCAAGGAATTCTCAATGTGGTTCATCAACATGAGAAGCAAATTAGTGATGTCCACACAGATTTCATCTCCATCAACACCAAAGTGGGCTGCCTTCGAGGTTCATATGAAAATATATCTGAATCTGTTTCATCTCTTCGTGAGTCAGTCTATACACTCCTTGATTACGCCAAAAAGGGGGAAGAGAGATTCAGTCATTTGGAAGGCATGCTTGAAATGATGATGACTGCCATGGCTACCAGAAATGTTGGTACAAGAAGTAGTAGAGGAGGAGGAGGCAGATCTGCAGGCAGAAACATTGCTAGAAGAGGAGGATTAGAGTATTGGTTCGGTGATGAGGCTGGCAGTCCAGGAGGATCAAGCAGCACAAATACCACTAACCGTTCATTTCGTGATATTGTGTGTGCAGGTGGAAACCAAGAACAAATCAACTGGTACAACAAAGCAGCTCTCTATTTGGAGTCCACACCAAGAGATGGTAGAGTTGAAATGCCAAAGTTGGCAACCTTGAATGACCTACCAAAGGGAATGAAGAAGAGTGGTCCAAGTGATCAAAATTTGTGGGTTTCAAATGAGAACTTCAGGAGGATCAAAAGCTATGCTAGAGCTTTAATGATCATGGTTCTTAAGGACTACATCAAAGTCAATAATGTCGAGCTTCAAGGAGGAAGAAGTCTAGAAGAGTGCATCATATGGTATGAAGAAGGTATACTGCCCAGGAACAAGATCATTGAAGCATTCAACTATTATTCGGTTGGGCAGGTATGCAATAATTATGCCACTAGTGACAATTTTATTGAAGTTCAAAATCATATAAATCATGTGCTTGAAGAGAGGAGAAATAGAATCATCAAGTGATTTGTATGATTGTCACATTTTTTTTATGGTCCACGAGAACATAAACTCATGATCATGGAACAATTTGAAATGGTTTGAATTATCTGTTTATGATTGATGGTTTTAGGGTTTTCGGGCCCAAGGAGGTCCAACACAACCTTTGGTCGGAGGATACACCTCTCAATAATATTTATGTCTAACTCGGAGATAATAACAGTGCTCAGAAACTCTTTGTTATTTTCCACTCCTCCGGGTGTCCGGACTCTCCCTTTACAAGAATGGAGGAGCCTTTATATAGTGGCTCCTCCTCTGCCGACTTGATGGCCCTTAATGGCCGACTTCAAGGCTAATCAAGATATGGAGCCGTTGGGACGCTGTTATCGGTCGTCCAACGGCTCTCCTAGGTTGGTAACAGCTCGACCGGGTCCTGTCTTCAATACTTCAACGGTTCTCTTTCAAAGGCACGCCTTTAATGCCCTCAACGGTTCCTCGAGCCGGGTCCTTTCCTGGGCTTGGGCTTCGGCCGACTCCTGGACTCGACCTGACTGCTCTTTGGGCTTTTCTCGATGCAGGCCCACTTTTATTTTCTTTGGGCCCCTATCTCTTGGGCTGGGGTCCTTACCCCATCAACTAGTCCCTCACTTTTCCATACCCGGTCCTTCGACCTGGGTTTGGAAAAGTAGCAACCGTTCGTCTCTTTTAACTACCGTATCCGTGCCCTGAATAACCCCCTGTAACGTCCGGATCATCAGCCATCCTCTCCGGATCTCACGGAGCCGTTTGAGATTCTTTCATCTAGGCTTGGCACCTATAAATGGCCTCCTTCCTTCTCTCTTTTCTTCACGAGTTCATTATGGGTCGCTCTCCCTTGAAAGGGAAGCGAATTGACTTCGGGTCTCCTCGGCGTCCGCTGTCTTCTAAGCGGACTCGATCCGAGAGGGAAAGCAAGAAAAAAGCTTCTCGTCCGACTCCCGGGAGATCTCCTGCTGGTGCCACCTCCTCAGCTTCGCAGCCGCCGACCCCACCTCAGCGAGAAGTCGTGCCGCCTTTGCTTCGTCCGCCGACTCCAGCAACCGCCAGGGTGACTTCTCAAGATGGATCCTTTGTGGAGGTGGCCGTCCCTGAACAATTGACTTTCAAAATGACTTTTTCCATCCCGCTGGATGACCTGGACGGGCCGGTCACGGGCCTTATGGATGACGAGGATTACGCCCGTTACCAGGAGGCGTATCCGGATGATGAGGAACCCATTCCGCCGCCGCTCATGCCAGCTTTCTGGGACTCGTTCTGCCCCTCTCCCCTTGGACCATCGGGGGGATTCTTTGGGGGCGACACCTCCTCGCCTGGCGAGTGACCTTTGTATACCGGGGTCGGTTATAGCCCGGAGGGATCTTTTTAGGAGCATTTTCTTATCCATAATTTGTAATAAGCTCCTGGCTGCTTGTACCCTCCTTTTCCATAATAATAATAAAAGCGCTATTTTCGTCTTGCCTTGTGTTTTGTCGTGTTTTGTTGCGTGCCCATTCGGACGACTGGTCAAGGAGTCGGTCACGTCGTCAGGCTCTTTTCAGTCTGACATCTGCAAGATTCCCCGCAGTTCGGGTAAATCCAATCTTTTCTATATTGGCGTGCGAATCTTGCTCTTCCCGGGCGGATCTGATGGAACTAATCTCTGACAAAGATTCTCGTCATCCGTCCAATCCGGCTCAGTTATGCCAGTCTCCTCCGTAATTATCGCCTAGATATTCGCCTTCCCTGGGCTATATAAAGACCCTTCCCAGTAGATGCAAATCGCAACACTCTTCATTTTGCGAAAGCACGGCGCTATGAGTCATAGGGAGGGTGATCGCCGCTGGTCCATTCGCAACAAGGAGCATGCTCGACTGGAGCGGTTAAGGCAGAAGAGGCTGGCTAAAGGGGTCATCTGGTGGGCGACTCGGCTTCAGACCCCATCGTGGTGTCTCCGGACATGCTGGACCTGATGTGTAGAGAGTCTATCGATGTGGAGATGGAGCCTGTGGTGGAGGATCCCGGACCAGAGGTCGAGAATCCTGCTCCCGAGGAGGAAGAGGTGTGGGAGGTTCCTCCGCTTTTCGGCGTGGCCATGTCGCCGAGCGCTCTGGAGAGGCCTTTACAAATGATTGACGATGGGAAGCCGGCCGTGTATCTGGATGAGATGCCAGAGCCTGAGCCGAGTCCTCTACCATTCCGCCCCCAGTACTTCCTAGAGGGTCCTCCGGCTGCCGCTCGTCAACAGGGAAGGAAGCCAAGCCATGACTCTGTTTCTCTCTTGTAATTTGCACCGGCCGAGTTCTAGGCCCTGTACTCTTCGTGTTGATTTGAATAAATAATGTGCTTTTCTATCCGACCTCGCAGTCTCTTACTATATTTTTGTCGCCCGACCCCGGATCCATGAGACGGACCCCTAGTCTTGCTATGGCGAGATCCTCCTGTCGAGGGAGTCGCCGAGTCTGTCCGCCGACCCCGCGACCGGTATTCCTTCCTGAGCTCGGCCGATATCATTTGATGAGCCGGGTTCTACCGGGTCGCTTCCAGAAGCTTCCAGCTCGTATCTTGTGGGCTCAGAGGCCATGGCCCACTGCGGGCTTCTGGCTTAACAGGTCGGGTCACGTGACGTTCGTCCCTAGCCTAGAGCAGACGCGCCGTCTGTGGGCTAACCCTAGGCCTGAACCGTCGCCCCGCCTTTTGAGGCATTAAATGCGGTGTCCCTTCACGTCTCGTCACCTCCAGCTTCTCCAACGAGAGGGTGGCACGTGGCCGCCCTTTGACATTCCTACCCTTCAAATAGCCACTTCGTCTCTCTTTCCACTCTCTTCTCCAGTTTTCTCATTTTCAGTTTCAACTTCGAGCTTCTCCGGCCACTCTGTTCCTCCTCCAATTTCCTTCCTGACCTAGGTAATGTCTTCTTCCTCGCATTCTTCTTCTTCTCGTCGTTACTCGGTTGACAATACCAAGGCGACTTCTCCCTCTTCTTCTTCTCCTTCTTCGTCTTCCTCTTCTCCCCCTCGTCGTATGGAACTTCCGGCGGACGTTCCATTGACGTCTTCCCACCGTCGTACGGAACTTCCCTCGGACGTTCCCTCGAAATCTTCTCTTCCTCTGACCCCCTCTTCTTCGGGGGCGGTTACTCCGCTGAGCCCCGCTCCTCTAACGACGGTGGCGGCTCTGCCGGGTGGCGTTATACGGCCGCGGGGCAAGTTCGATCCAATCGTCCGTCCCTCCGGGCCGCCGTCCGTCGCTACTGCGGCGGATCTGGAGATGGCCCAGTATCTTCTTGGGCCCTGGGCCATAGTCCTTGCCCCGGAGGGCCGACAAATTTACGACCCACCTGAGGGTTGTGTCGGCATCCATCTACACTCGGTTGCCTTTGGCTTCCGAGTTCCTCCATGTCCTTTTCTCTCTCTTTTTTACCGCCATTATAACTTGGTTCCGGGCCAATTAGTGCCCAATTCTCACCGACTCCTTACCTGTTTCATCAATCTCTGCCACTGGTGGCTGTGCGAGCCGGACCTCGACCTTTTCCAGTATCTTTTTACCGTAAACAAGGTTGGCTCACACTCGCCGGGCTTCGTTCAAGTCGCCGCTCGCCCGGGGCGACAACTTTTTGAGGGGCTGTCCGATTCCATCAAGGATTGGAAGCTTCTTTATTTCTTCGTCCGCCCTGCCCTTTCCTCTTTCACTTTTCCGACCCTGTGGCCGGCCGCTCTGTTCAAGCCTTGTCCTCGACGTGCCGTTCCTTCCGACGATGCAGTCTTGGGCGGCGAGTTCTTGAAGGGCTTCGGGCCGTACTCCGTCAAGTACTGGTCCCGAGTCCGGGCCATGGCTAAGCGTGGCTTGCTACCGGAGGGTGCGGCCACCGTAGGTAGTCTTCGTTACCCCTCGTTCTTTTCCTATCTCACCATATTCCGACTCGGAATACCTCATGCTTTCCTTTTCCTTTCTACAGGTCCATACGACTCCGACTCCTCTAGCTCCGGCGAGGCAGTTGAACCGACTCCCGAGATGGCAGACAGAGCCGAAAAGATGAGGCGTCGGCTGATCCAACGCTCTTCCGGTACTGCTGTTGCCTCTTCCTCTCTACCGTCTCCGGCTCCCAGGACGACTCCTCCTCCTCCTCAAAACGTGGTGGATCTGACTCCGTCGCCAGTGGTGTCGCCCACTCGACAGCCACCTCCTCCTCAGACAGAGAGCTCCGGTTCTAAGCGCCCGGCTGTTCAAACTGACGAGTCGGCTCCGAAAAGGATCCGGCTGTGCCATGAGGTAGAGGAGGATGCCCAGATCTGGATGGGCACCTCCTTTGTCCGTAAGTGGTGTGCTAACGTCCTTCTACCTAAAGACGTGGAGGTGACTCATGCTCTGGGGGACGGGTACATCCTCGAGGCCTCACTGCGCCAATCGTACCGCGTAAGTGTTTCCCACTTGACCTCCCCTTCGTCCTTTTCTTTCCTTGCCTGACTTGTGTCTGTTTCGCAGAACCTCACCTTCCAGATGGAGATGAGTAAGCGGCTGCAGAACTATTTGACCGACATGCGGTCTTTGTCCAACAAGCTACGTCAAACGGAGGAGGCCTTTTTGGAAGAGCAGGCGAAGCACCTCAAGGTGGTGGAGGTGCACAACTCCGAGATGCTGAGGGTTACTCGCCAGTGGGAGGAGGAGCAAGACAAGGTGGCGACGATTGCTGCGACCTCTGTCGAGGAGTACAAGAAGTCGGCCGCCTTCGAGGCGGAGGTGAAGGCGGCGATAGAGGCTCGCCAAAAAGAGATCGCTAAGGAGTGGCTGTCGACGCCGGATGGCGACGAGTTTCTCTTGGACTTGGGCGAGCGCGACTATCGCCTCGGCTTTCGCAAGGCGCAGACAGAAATCCATGCTGCCTTACTGGTCCGCGACTCCTCTTTCACTCCCGAGAGCTGGGGCCTCAAGCCCGTGATAGATGCTCTTCCGGCGACTGAAGGACAGTCGGCGACTAGAGACCCGGCAGCTCTTCCGGCCGCCTCTGATCCGGCGACTCTTCCTTTTAGCAACACCTCCTGAGCTCGCCGAGTCCTCTCTTCAGGCCGAGGACCCTTCTTCTGTTCCCCTGACTGGACCAACGGCAGGGGCCCAAGTCGAAGGGATTGATGTCGACACCCCTCCCCGTAGTTTAGGGCTGTTCTATTTGGGGATAGCCCCTTTTTTGTAAAGGCTGGCCTCCTTTTCGAGCCTTTTTTAATGAAATTCCCCCTTTTTTCCTTTTCGT